>NW_006921991.1:205561-208389 GCF_000298275.1 Orycteropus afer afer
ATAACAACAACAACAACAAATTTGGGGAAGGAGAAAAGATCATATAGCAAATGATAACTGAAACAGATATTGCCACAAAAATGCTATGTAACAAACCACCCCCAAACTCACTGGCTTCAAACAATGGTCATTTACTCTCACAGACTTTGAAGTCACCTGGAACAGCTCCATTCCATGTTCACTCTTTCTGGAGTCCAGGCCAAGGTGTGCTCCTATCTAGGAGAAGCTCATCTCATGGGAGGGTAGAAGGGCAAAGGCACAAAGCCTCTCAAGGTTTAGGCGTATAGGCTCAGAACTGGGCACTATTGCTTCTGCCAATACGCCATTGGCCAAATCAAGTCTCATGACCTAGCCCAAAGCCAATGAGTGGGGAAATATGTGTGTTCCCTTTAGTCAGAGGAACTGCAAAGTCACTCAGCAGAGGTGAGGATACAAGAAGGACTAAAAAAAATGGGACCAATTATGCACCCTATCACAATGTCTAAATGAACTGAGCAACTTTGGAATGGGCTTAAAATACCACTGGAGAGAATAAAATGATTAAGGCAGATGATTGCTGTCCTGGAAAGCTCGGTCTAGGTCCCATATACATGCTGAGATATGTTAGGGAACCAGTACTGTTGTTGTTAGCTGCCATCAAACTGGCCCCCAATTCATGGCAACCCCATGCACTATGGCATAAAACACTGTCTGGTGGTCCTGCACCATCCCCATGATTGGTTGCAGATCATCTGTCACGATCTATGGCATTTTCATTGCGTGATTTTCTGAGGTAGATCACAAGGCCTTTCTTCCCAGTCCATACTAATCTGGAAGCTCTGTTGAAACCTGTTCAGCATCGTAGCAATGCTCAGGCTTCCACTGACATTGGTAGGGAATCAAACCTTAGTCTTCTGGATGGAAGGGGAGAATTCGACCACTAAACGACCAATACTTCACAAGGGAACCAAAAGCATAAGCAATACGAAGCATGTTACTGACCACTCCTAGAACAAGTTTATGCTCTCAAACCAAAGTGTTCTAGTGATTTCTCTGCAACCTGTACTGCCTGATGGCATACATGTATGACACCAGGGAATAGGGTAACATGGCAATTATTTTCTGTGACACCTCAGTGACATGTCTTAGGCGGGCTAGCAATAGAGAAACAACTTTTCCCCATGCCCAGAGCATGATGATGGAAATTATATAAAAATAGTGCCGGTAATAAAATAGGCTGAGAGGTAAGAAATCTAGCCTTCTCACTGGAAAAAAGAAACCAGTTGCAAGGTACCAGAGGTCTGGTAGCAGAGAGGTGAGGGGGAGTGCAAGCTTCAGGCTATGTGGAGGTTCAGCACCAAACTTGGTGTCCCTTGGATGAGGCACAGATACCACATAACTTACCCTAACAGGGGAGGGGAAAACTGCAATGATGCTGTTCCTTGCAGCAATGTGTCTTATGTGCACATACTTCTGAAAGTCACAAATGCCCTTACAGCTGATTAAGTATATTATGGCACATCCAATGCCATGAAATACTCTGCAGCCATTAAAGAGAGAGAGCAAGAGCGGGAGCGAGAGCGAGAGCAAGAGAGAGAGAGAGATCTGTCTCTATGGATTGGTGATAGACAAATCTCCAAGACAGATACAGACAGATACCCTGTGCTGAGGAGGGTGAAAATGCATCCACTGGCCCTGCTACCCACTGCAACATTTGCTTGGATGCCTGGGGTCTGAGTGCAGGGAAATCAGGGCTCGGGGAAGAAGTACCTTGCAAGCAATATGGCACTGATCCAGTCAAGGGTGAAGAGTTGAACAGCAATTATTTGCAGTAAATACCATTACAAAACAAAACAAAAATGACCAACCACAGCTACTTATTTGGCAGTGCTTATTGCTCTTCTTTTGGTGAACTTCCCAACATTATGGGGAAAATGGACACTTGGCAGTATTTTTTTTTCAAAGACCGCCCTATCCATTGACCACATAAACTATCAAAAACAAAGCAAAATAAGATAAAATAAAACATGAGCAAGAACCAGAAAGTCTTGGAGGGAAGCTAAGTGCTGGGCCAACCGAAAACTGGTGGTGCCTGGTAAGAACTCTAAACTGAGCTACTTGTTAAGCACCTCAGCAGTGCACTCAGCAGAATGTAGCCTCGTATGACAGAGCCTCAAGCTTAAAAAACTTATTGGAGAGAATCCTATTAGAATCTTCTGGGGACTAGTTCAGACACTCCCACGTCACACTGCATTCCTCAGAGAGTGCAATTCCCAATTCGTTTACGGGAACTCAGTCTCTCATTTGCTTTCTCAATCACAGGTATTTCCAGCTTCAGGTCTGTCAATCCACCAACACAGAAATTCCAAAGGCAGCTCCCTTTTCATCTGGAAGATAGAGCAGTGTTGAGAGTCCTAAATTTCCCCTCAAAACACCCCCAGGCCCCAGAGTCTAGAAAGCATTTTTTTTTTTTTTAAGCAGAAAATGCTCAGCCCAGCCCTGTCAGGATTGCAGTCTTGGTGTTTGTCATTATGCAGATATTAAATGTTCAGAAAGAAAAGGGAGATGAAAGGACTTAGGACCCTCAGGCTCATAGGAAGTCATCCCACCTCAATTAGCTTTTCCTCCACCCTGTCCCTAGGTTTGAGGGGAACATGAAAGAAAACTTCAGCTGCAGGATGCCCCTTTGCCCTTCCCCCTCTCGGTTCAACCTACTTTCATCTCTTGCTCTAAAAAATAAATAGGACGGTATGAGGGTAGCAGGAGAAGAGATTCTGGGTTGCAAACCTCACTTTCCACTTCTACCCTATTGCTCTCCTGTTTTAATACCATTTCTATCCCAACCTTCC
>NW_006921991.1:229527-231399 GCF_000298275.1 Orycteropus afer afer
GTTTCCTTGGTCCATATACTTTTCTGTGCTAAGTTCATTTTGTTGTCAAGTGTTTTTATTTCTTTTTTTCATTATTGTTGGTTTTGTGCTTAATAAGCCCATGTATATTTCTTCTTTCTGAGTTTGCTTTGAAGGATTGTTAATTTTCTTTGTGGTCACCCAAAACTGGGGTTTGGAAGAGTCAGTTAGTGAATATAGAAGGGAGAATGTGTGTACCCTGGAAACAGAGGCAATACTGGTGTCACAGGCAATGTGCTCAGGCCAAGCAGGAAGGAACAGATAGACATACAATCAATGGACTAAGCTTATTTTCCAAGGCCAGCATGGATCACAGACAGGGGCAGAGGCCAAGTGGTCAGTATACAGACCCCATGCTGTTGAGGTAGGAATATTTTAAAGTAGTGTCTGAGCGTTTGGGGGGAGCACAATGACTAGCAGGCTATCTCATACATAGAGGCTGTCTATCCTCTGGCTTAGTTATAATATCTCCATGGTTGGGGCAGGAACCTGCTAGAAGGTTAGTGCATCTTATTCAGAGCAAGCCAGGTCCCATAGAAGCCAGGAGTTAGCAATGTTTTTTATTTTCCTCAAAGTTCTACTTGGTCTAGCATTTGAACTTCTTTTGTGGGAGAGGAAAAGAAAGAGGAGAATAAGAGAAGGAGAGAGACTGTCAGAGAGACAAAGAAAGAGAGAGAGATCAAGATGGAGAAGCAAATACTCATTCAGAACTCTCAGTAGTCATTCTGGGGTGCATAAAATTTCTGTCATCTAGAATGCTTTTGCCCTTACTGTCACCAGAATTACCTTCATTCTTTCAAGACGCAGCTCATTTTACCATCTCCACAAAGATCTCCCAAATTACCCTGGCCCACATTTATCTCATATTCATAAAAACATAAACAGTACTTTTACCTCTTCTGTGCTGCAGAAGCAATCATTTTGTTTTATAGTGTTTTTGAATTGTTATCTTTGTAGAATCATGTCTTCCCAAATAAATTTTAAGCTCCTTGAAGACAGAGATTATTTCTTAGTTGGCATCTGTATCTCTCACATGCTGTGTTTGTGGAAAGTATGGTACAAGCATTTGGTGATGAGATGAAGCCAAGGGAACATTTGGGCTGTGTAACAGTCATGACACACTTGCTAAGTAATAGTGTCTCATGGTGGCTTTTTAAGCAGGAGTAAGAACACATCAGAGTTCCCTGCTCTTCTCTTTATACATGTATGCTAGAGAATATTTAAATCATCAGAGTGCTTAGGTGAGCCACCTCACCAGAGCACATATATGGGGATGGTTGCTTGACCAGCAGATAGTTTACCTTACAGTGTTGATCTATTGGCTTCTAAACTTTTTTGTTAGTGAAGTGATTTACCTCAGTTGGTTGAAACTTTTTAAAGGTTTATCTTATTTAAAAAATTAAGAAAACAGATCCAAGAATGGGAAAAAGTCTCAAATTTCCCTGTAATGAGTTTTAGACATAATTTGAATTTTCCTATGCAGAATGGGACTGAGATTGGGGTCAGCAAATTTCTACATAAATCCTTAAACTCCTAATGGACACTCTGACCAAGACAATAATGATCATGGTGGTCAAAGTGAACTGACTTTCCAGGCCCTGCCAACATGGAAAGAGAAATATGTCATTGGCTCTCTCTTACTGATAAGGGATCCACTAAACAGTAGACTATTTAATTGTAAGGAGCTCTGGTAGCATAGTGGCTAAAGCACTTGACTGCTAACCAGAAGGCTGGCGGTTCAAACCCACCAGTCACTCCTCGGAAGGAAGGTTGGGCAATACTACTTCCGTAGTGATACTGCCTCGGAAACCCAAGGAGGGGTCGCTATGAGTCAGGGCTGACTCGATGGCACAC
>NW_006921991.1:232249-236306 GCF_000298275.1 Orycteropus afer afer
GGCTGGCGGTTCAAACCCACCAGCCACTCCTCGGAAGGAAGATGGGGCAATCTACTTCCGTAGTGATACTGCCTCAGAAACCCAAGGAGGGGTCGTGATGAGTCGGGTCTGACTCGACGGCACATAACAACAACAACAACATCATATTGTTATTCTCCTCAGCAAAGTTGTGAACTATCCAAAGTCACATGGCTAAAAGGTGACAGACCCAGGACTCACATGTTGGTCTTCTGATCCTAATCCAATGTTCCACCTGCTATAGGTAGGCCCAGTGGAGCCTCAGGAGGAAAACATGTAAGTCAGATAAGCAGTACCAAGTGTTGGCAGGAGTCAGGCATCCAGGAGTTCTTGCTCTGTGATATTTTGCATTGTTTCTTGATGTTGGCTGCACATTGGAAGCACCTGGGGAGTTTTGAGAAATTTGGATGCCCATGCCATGCCCCAGACCAATTTTATCAACCACTGGTGGTAGAGTTGAAGCATCAGTATTTTTTGGAGCATCCCAATATGTAGCTATGGTTGAGACCATTGATTAGAGAAAAACATGGTCAGAGATTTGTTCATCATGAGCTGTTCCATGATGCCCATGGTTTTATCACCCAGGGGCAGCCTTATGTTACAACAGCTTAGGTTTGTCTGATGCTCTGCAGCTGGCAAAGTACTTTCTAATTCTTCATTGGACCATTAGAACACAGAGAAGTTGGCCAAGCAAAGATCATAGCCCATTTTTTTTCTGATGAGAAAACTGATAATAATGTTCATCCAGACATAATTTGGATTTTCCATTGTTGTCTAGGTAGTGGCATAGATGAGTCTGAAAACTTTTGACCTCAATACTCAATTTTGTGCCTATATTTCTCTTTGGTATACTTGTCTTTCTTTGGGTATGTGGTAGTTAAGATTATGTGTCCACTTGGCTGGGCCTGGTTGAGTGGCTGGGCAACTAGATGTAGTTATTCCCCATGGTGACTTTGGTAATCAACTCCATGGTGGAATCTACTAAAGCAGCTGAGTAGCTGTTTTAGAGATGTCGTCTGCCTCCAGTATATAAGAAGCAACTTTGAGGAAGGTCTCTAGATTTTTGGCATGCTTGAATCCTGCATGTAGCCAAGTTGTTGTTCAGCAGCCTGTCATATTCTGCTGATCCTGGTCTTTTTCTGGACTTGAATTAGGGGCCTGCCATGTTGTTTTGTAATATTGAGGCTGTGCCTTTTTACTTGTTGACCCTGGGTTTGTCAGCCTCAGCAGCCAGCAGCTCCCTGAGTGAAAACAGCCTCCAGCTTCAGTTGGCCAGGAGGAAGAGGCAGAGCTGAAGCCCAAGGTTGAGGGTATTTCACCCACCCCCTAGAGTCTGGCACTTTGAACTCTGACTTATACTCTTCAAAATTGTAAGAGAATAAACTCCTGTTTGTTAAAACCATTCCATTTATGGTATCTCTGTTACAGCAGCACAAAGTAACCAAAATAGGTTATCAAGAAGGAAGAGGAGTGTTGCCGTGTGGTTTCCATATTGCTTCCTTGAATTCCTTTAAAGAATCATTATCCTATCAGTTGAAAGTTTCTTTGAACTGAGGTTTTAACAGTGATTTGCTGGCAAAGAAAACTCAAAACCAGTCATTGCTGATCTTAATGATGCACAGCATTTATATGGGCATATATTAAGAATGTTATTCGAGCAATGTGATCATCAAAATAATTTTATTCCTGATTCTAGTAAAATCTTCAAATTGAGAGGCAAAATTTTTGAATTTTATAAAATGAAGGCAGCCATAGTTCTTGGCAGGTGATTTGATCAAGCCCTCTTTGTTGCCTCACTAAAATCTGATTCTTATACGCAATAGTTTTTGTAAAGTATAATCAAACTTCTCACTTTCTTTGTAGGTAGAAGAGATGATCTATTCATTGTTTTGAATTTCAGCTGAGCAATGCCATCTTGTGTATCACACTTATAGCTGAAAAGGTTACAACTGTTTTAGCCACTTCTACTGATTGCTGAAATGTAGACAAGGTCAAATTTTGCTCTTTTAAGCTAAATCCCACAAATTAAACAAGATTCCTTTATTTGAAACCTAAGAAAACGAAGTCAGAAGTATGTTTTTCAATGGAGGGTAAAAATAAACTGGCCTGGAGGGACTATTAGGGGAAAGTCAGGATGGATTTAGCATCATCTTGGAAAGGCTAGTGCCTGGTTGCTAATTCTAACTATCCTTGGCTTTCCATTATGGTATTTAGACTGTGCACTTTCTAAAGAACCATCTATTTTGCACCAGACACTGTATTTGTAAAACAAAACAAATAAAAAACACCCTCAAAAAAAGTACTGGATCAAAAGAAATATGTATAGTTGGGGCTTGGATAATAATGCATGACACATATCTCAAAGAGAGGACAAGCGTGTCCAGTCACAGTAGAGCATTCTCAGTTCCCAATTATAAGAAAGCTTCAGATATGGCTTGTGCTCTTATTACCTGGTTTTCTCCAATCCATGGTAATTGAAGATGTGTCCTCCTCCATCTAATTCTTTGAAAGGGTGCTGGCACCTTTTCCTCTTAGATTGGAAGCTGTTGAATCTGAAGTTTAAGCTAATGTACTTTGTCAACTGCCATCAAATCATTTTGCAATTACTCAGGAGTCATGCTGCTCACTTAATTATTAAATGTCCTGAAATATCAGGTGAGCAATTTTCAGTGGAAATGTAACAATAGGCCATCTTCTCTAATGGGATTTCAAGAGGGATGAAACTAGAGGGATAAATCTGTCTCTCCAAGTCATTAAGAATATAGGACATTCTGGTTCCAAAGGGGTTCCTAATAAGGGGAATTATGTAGGAGAGAAGTAAAAAATGCAGGTATCCAGTTACTATACTACTTGCTCCAGAGAAAGATACAGATTATAGATTTTGATGAAGAATACATTTCCCATTCTTGATAAATAAATCATGATCCTGTTTACTTGCATTTAAGAATAGATTTCTCCTTCTTGAAGAAAGCAAAATATGCTTGTTTTGTACATTATTGGAAAAGCCCATCCTGGTCTTTTTTTTTTTTTTTTTTTCAAAATAAGCATACACATTTTATCAGAATACAGACATTGCAAAAGTCTCCTTTTCTTCTTCAAAGCCACTGATGATGGAGGAGGATTCAAGTGTAATGTGCATGGAGAGGGGTGTCATAGTTATTAGAAGAGGAATGGAATTCTAGGGCAGAACAGGCAACAAACTGAGTCCTTTACTGCACACATAAATTATGTTTGACCCTGGGAAGGTGATGATCTATAAGTTTAACCTATCATTCTTTTTGTTCTTGGAAGCTCCTCAAGCTCTAAACTAGTTTTATATAACTATCCAAAGCCAGTAATTTTTTGTTACTGTTGATTTGTCTTGTTGTGCTTTTCTATCTCCATTCATTAACAATGATAATAAACAAAACAAGCAAGAAAATTAAATGAGTAAATGCCAAGGACATTCATTTTTACAGTGTAAAGATATCCTAAGGAGGGAACAAATTTCCCACCTAAAGGTGAAGGACTTTTTTGTCTTAAGAAGGGTACAGTATAGGTAGTCCTGCCACCTTACATCTGTTTGCTCTTCAAGAAGGAACTCTTAGTTCTGTTTAGAGAGCTGTAATCAACTCCATTAAGGAAAGCCCAGTTATAAATATCAGACAACTCTATCCATTATTTGCCCCATTGCCCATTACTTAAGAGTAAATTTCACAAGAGGACAGCCTGTGGTTAAAATGTGGATGAGACTATACTCCATAAAAAATAAAGGGCTAGCTTATGAGTGGGAGTGGTAGTTTTGGACCTATTCAGTGTTACTGAAATGAGAAACTCCATCCTTATTACTTTAGTTTTTTGTTGTTGTTGTTGTTGTTTGTTGTTTGCCGTCAAGTCGGCCCCGACTCATAGCGACCCCTCCTTGGATTTCTGAGGCAGTATCACTACGGAAGTAGGATTGCCCAAACTTCCTTCCGAGGAGTGGCTGGTGTTAGTTTTTTAGGGTCACTCATTAAGTGAGAAATGCTTTACAGGGCTCCATTTGAGATTTCAGCTACCA
>NW_006921991.1:236546-240233 GCF_000298275.1 Orycteropus afer afer
ATCAGTGCAGGGCACAAGGCACTGTTGTAGCCCCTGCAGGTTCTCTCTCTGCTGGCAGATGTTGGTGTGGGGCAGCAGATGGGCCCACTGCTCCTCCAAGTCCTGCAAGATCCTTTATAGCTTCTACAAAACAGTTGTGTGTTTAGCTCCAAGACAAAGGGTGACAACTTTTGCAGGAAACCCCCATAATTAAAGTTGGAGGTTTAAAGTTTTCAGTTTACCTTTATTTTCCCCACTTCATATTTATCTTTCCTTCCTGACTGCCAGCCTTGAAACTTTGGGCTCAGTCACCAAACTCAGAAGCAACAGACTCACATGGACTGTTTAATCAGCTTTTACAATTGTATAAGGTTAAATCTCTATAATAAATCCCTTAATGTATCTATCTATATAGATACAGACATGAGATATAGGGATAGTAAAAAGGATAGAGATAAAGACAGGGATAGAGATATCTCCTAATGATTCTGCTTCTCATTGAACCCTGACTGATACTAGAAGCCTGGGCCCTTTAAGACCTTGGAAAGCCACCACAAGAGGAAAGGAACTGACCTGATGATGACTAAGGGAAGCAGCTGAGATATGAATTAATGCCATTCCTCTATTTCATCAGGCCTGGCCCCTCTAAGCCTCTTCAGACTTGTCTGATTTCTGCCCTTTGCTCAAGCCACAGTATGTCTTATCTATTGATCCTGCTGTGAACATTCCTCATGATCACATATCAGCCTATGCTACCAACTATACTTGCCTTGACACATATTTGTAATCACTTTTCCCTTACCTTATTCCTGGAACTGCCCTCTACCTGTGTGCCTGGACCTCTCATTGAAGTCCTCCCATACCTGTGAGGCCTATGGCAATGCATCTGTGGCCACATCTTCTGTCCCCACCATACCCTCACCCTATTTTACTATATCTGGCAGGGCAATATCTTAACCCTCTACTACTCTGACTACTGTGCTAAGAAAAATGCCATTATACAGAAAGCCATGTAGGGTGAAGGGTGGGCACTTGAGAGTGAGAGATTCAGGGTCCTGGGCAACAAAAGCAGGCTCAGGTAGGATACCACATTGATGGCTTCTGGGTAGCCAAAGAACATCAGGAGAGCTGGTATACCTTAGGAGAGCTGTGGGGAGTTGTGGATAAGGCTCTAGGAAAGAGTAGTTGAGGAATCTCTTTCCTGAGTCTGCAAAAAAAGCTGCTTTGCAAACAAAGTAATTGACAGTGACACTCTTAGCAACTGGGATAGTGTGCCAAGTATTTGACATGTGACCGGATACTGCCTAGCCCAAGCTAGAGTTGGATTTTCTTATGTTTATAATCATTTTTATTTCCACAATTTCAACCTAAATTTCAATGGATGTGCCCTCTGTGAAGCTTTTAATTTAAAATAATAATTATTAAAAAATTAAAAAACAATTCCATTCCAACAGAAAAGATAAAATACTTAGGGATACATTTAATGAAAGAAGTGCAAAACTTATACTGTTGAAATTACAAAATATTGTTGAAAGTTGAGTCCATGACAATGGACTTAATTAAATGGAAAGACATACCATAATCATAGATTGGAAGACTTAATATCGTTGAGCAGATAATACTCCCCAAACTGATCTACAGTTTCAACACAAACTCTATAAAGTTCCAGCTGAGTCCTTTGCAAAAATTGTCAAACTGATCCTAACATTCATATGGAAGTGACCCAGAATAGCCAAAACAGTCTTGAAAAGTAACAAAGTTAGAGGAGTCACACTTCCAAGTTTCAAAACTTACTACAAAATTATAGTAATCAAGACAGTGTGGTAATGCAATAAAGACAGATAAATAGATCAATGGAAGAGAACTAAGAGTTCAGAAATAAATCCTTACATTTATGGTCAATTGATTTTTGACAAGGATGCCAAGATCATTCAATAGGTGGAAGAACAATCTTTTCAACAAGTGGCTGGAACAATTGGATATTCACATACAAAAAATGAAATTGCCCTCCTACATCACACCATACACAAAAATAAACTCAAAATGTATCAAAAGCATAACTGCAAGAGTTAAAAACATACCTCTTAGAAGAAATGTTGTTGTTGTTGTTGTTATGTGCCGTCAAGACAGACCTGACTCATAGTGACCCCTCCTTGGGTTTCCAAGGCAATATCACTACGAAAGTAGATTGCCCGACCTTCCTTCCAAGGAGTGGCTAGTGGGTTTGAACCCCCAGCCTTCTGGTTAGCAGACAAGTGCCTTAGGCACTACACTACCAGAGCTCCTCTTAGAAGAAAAGATAAGCTCAAATCTGTGTAATCTTGGATTATGCAATGGTTTCTTAGATATGACATCCAAAGCACAAGCTACAAATGAAAAAATAGAGAAAATGGACTTTGTCAAAATTTAGAACATTTGTCCTTCAACAAACACTATCAAGAAATTGAACAAATAGCCCACAAAATGAGAGCACAATTTTGCAAATCATATATCTGATAAGAAATTTGTATTTCTAATATATAAAGAATTCTTAAAAAGACTCATAACTCAATTTTTTTAAAAAAAATGGGCAAAGAATCTGAATATACAATACTTCAGAGAAGATATAAAAATGGCCAATAAGCACATGAGAATGTACTCAACATGATTAGCCATCAGGGAATTGCAAATCAAAGCCACAATGTGATGCTACTTCGCACCCACTAGGATGGCTATAATTAAAAAGACAGGCAATAGCAAGTGTTGGTGAAGATGTGGAGGTACTAGAATCCTCATACACTGCTGATGGGAATGTAAATTGGTGAAACCACTTTGAAAACAATCTGGCATTTCCTAAAATACTTAAACATAGAGTTACCGTATCACCCAGCAATTCCACTCCTAGATATATACTCAAAAGAAATGAAAATTATATCCACAGAAGAACTGAACATGAATATTCATAGCAACATTATTTATAACAGCCCAAAAGTAGAAATAACTCAAATGTCCATTAACTGAAGAGTGAATCAACAAAATGTTGCATATCCAGGCAATGGAATATTATTTGTTAATAAAATGGAATGAAGTCCTAATACATTCTACAACATAGATTAACCTTGAAAACATGATGGTAAGTCAAAGAAGCCAGTCACACAGTGTATGATTCCATTTACATGACATGTCCAGAATAGGCAATTCCATAGAGATAGATAGTAGATTAGTGGTTACCTAGGGTTGCAGAGGGTGGAAGGGTGGAAGGGAAAGAAGATGGGGTGACTGAGGGTGATATCTAAGGGTAATGGGTTTTTGGGGGGGAGTGATGAAAATATTCTAAAATTGACTGTGGTGATGGGTGCAGAACTCTACTACTAAGTAATTACTCTACCACTCATCTGTCAATTTGTTGTACTGTCATGGCTTGTGTGTTGCTGTGAGGCTGGAGGCTATGCCGCTAGTATTTCAAATACCAGCAGGGTCACCCATGGTAGACAGGTTTCAGTGGAGCTTTCAGACTAACAGACTGGGAAGAAGGAAGGAGCCATCCACTTCTCAAAGAATTGGCCAGTGAAAACCTTATGAATAGCAGTGAAACACTATCTGATATATTATTGGAAAACTTTATGAATAGCCCTGACATGTTGTCTGATATAGTGCCGGAAGATGAGCCCCTCAGGTCAGAAGGCACTCAAAATACGACTGGGGAAGAGCTGCCTCTTCAAAGTAGAG
>NW_006921991.1:240458-241789 GCF_000298275.1 Orycteropus afer afer
GCCATTTTGAATCAGACAATCCTCTGATCTACTAGGCCAGGAATGACAAATTGAAAGAGAAATGATGTGGCATTCATCATTACAAAGAATGTTTCAAGATCTATCCTGAAGTACAATGCTGTCAGTGATAGGATAATATCCATATGCCTACAAGGAAGACCAGTTAATACTACTATTCTTCAAATTTGCACACAAACCACTAAAGCCTAAGATGAGGAAATTGAAATTTTATACAAACTTCTGCAGTCTGAAATTGACCAAGCGTGCAATCAACATGTATTGATGATCACTCGTAACTGGAATGTGAAAGTTGGAAACAAAGAAGAATCATCGGTAGTTGGAAAAAATGGCCTTGGTCATGGAAATGCTGCTGGGGATCACAGGACCAAGACTTATTCCTTGCAAACACCTTTTATCAACAACATAAACAGTGGCTATACATGTGGACCTCGCTACATGGAACATACAAAAATCAGATTGACTATATCTGTGGAAAGAGTCAATGGAGAAGCTTGATATAATCAGTCAAAACAAGGCCAGGAGCTGACTGTGGAACAAATCATCAGTTGCTCATATGCAAGTTCAAGTTGAAGCTGAAGAAAATTAAAACAAGTCCATAAGAGCCAAAATATGACCTTAATTAAATCCCATCTGAATTTAGAGATCATCTAAAGAATAGACTTGATGGATTGAACACCAATGACCAAAAACCAGACAAGTTGTGTAATGATATCAAGAGCATGATTAAGTGAAGAAAGCAAATGGTCATTAAGAAGACAGGAGAGGAAGAAAAGAATAAAATGGATTCAGAAGAGATTCTGAAACTGATTCTTGCGTGAAGAGTAGCTAAAGCGAATAGAAGAAATGAGATAAAAGAACTGGACAGAAGATTTCAAAGGGCAGCTCAAGAAGACAAAGTAAAATATTATAATGAAATGTGCAAAGACCTAGAGTTAGAAAAACAAAAGGGAAGAACACATTTGGCATGTCTCAAGCTGAAAGAACCAAAGAAAAAATTCAGGCCTTAAGTTACAATATTGAAGGATTCTATGGGCAAAATATTGAAAGATGCAGGAAGCATCAAAAGAAGATGGAAGGAATACCCAGAAACATTGTGCCAAAAAGAATAGGTCAATGTTCAACCATTTCAGGAGGTAGCATATGATCAAGAACCAATGGTACTGAAAGAAGAAGTCCAAGCTGCACTGAAGAAATTGGAAAAAAGCAAGGCTCCAGGAATTGACAGAGTACCCACTGAGATGTTTCAACAAATGCATGCAGCCCTGGAGGTGCTTTCTCATCTATGCCAAGAAATTTGGAAGACAGGTACC
>NW_006921991.1:243377-244263 GCF_000298275.1 Orycteropus afer afer
TACATTTTGTCTCTTGATATTGATTGCAATTCTCCACAATGTAACAGCTCTCTTCCCACTTTCTACCTGTAGTTACCCTTTCCTGTGTCCTTCCTTCCCATGCACTTCCACCCCCCAAGCTGTTTCCCTGTGCATACACTGCCCTTCTATTCTCCCATGATTGATTGCTCCAAGTAGTGTATCTACCTGATGTAAATGTTCAGCTCATATGCCTGTCTATTATTTGGTAAGAAGCCACAGGAGTGAGTTCACTTCTAGACCTGAAGAGTAGCTAGGGGCCATAGTCTCAAGGGTCCCACCAGGCTCTATCAGACCAGAAAACATGGTCTTTTTTTTTTTTTTTTTTTTTATCATTTTGAGTTTTGTTGCACATTGTTCTCCCACTCTGTCCAAGATCTCCTGCATCTCCCTCCAAGTGGCTGACAGTGGTAGTTGGACACCATCTAGTCCTTCTTGTCTCATGGTCAAATAGGCTGAGGATCATATGGTCTACCAGTCCCTTCAACTAATTGTTTCCATGAATCTTTGGTTTTCTTCATTCTTCTCTGCTCTGGATGAGAAGAGACCCATTGTTACATCTAGATGGCCGCTTGCAAGCTTTTAAGATCCCAGTTGCTACTCACCAAAGTAGGATATAGAACAATGTTTTGTGTGGTATGTTAGGCCAATTGAACTTGATGTCCCTTGCGACTATGGTCCAGAGCCCACAGCTCCCTCTGGGTAGCTGGCTGTGGCCAAGAAGTCACCACAACCTTGTCCTTTGTCAGCTCTACTATGTACCTGGACATTCTTACAGCATATACAAATACACTTATAGAAACATCATCTGCCAACCCTGTACGTGGTCAGGGGCGTGCTACCCCTTGCTTAGACATACCTGATCATT
>NW_006921991.1:244363-247967 GCF_000298275.1 Orycteropus afer afer
TGTTAAGAAGCAAAGATGTCATTTTGAAGACTAAAGTGTGCCTAACCCAAGCCATTGTATTTTCTATTTACCTCATACGCATGTGAAAGCTGGACAGTGAATAAGGAAGACTGAAGTAGAGTTAATGCCTTTGAATTGTGGCATTGGGAAAGAATAATGAAAATACCATGGACTGCCAGAAGCATCAACAAATCTGTCCTAGAAGAATTGAGCCAGAATGCTCCTTTGAAAGGAGACTGGCCAGACTTCATCTCACCTACTTAGGTCATGTTGTCAAAAGGGACTATTCCCTGGAGAAGGATATCATGCTTGATAAAGTAGAGAGTTAGCAAGAAAGGGGAAGACTCTCAACAAGATGGATTGACACAGTGGCTGCAATGATGGGCTCAAGTATGGCAAGGGTTGTGAGAATGGCGCATGACTGGTCAGTGTTTCGTTCTGTTGTGCATAGGGTCGCTATATGAGTCGGAACTGACTCAACGGCACCTAACGACAACACAACAAGTAATTACTAGTATGATATTAGTAATATATACTAAGTAATTTATTGTGAACTTTAAATGGGCGAATTATATGGTGTGTGAATTATATCTCAATAAAGCTGTTTTAAAAAAGAGTAATAAAGAAGTCTCCCTTAAAGAAATACAAGCCTCTATCATCAGACACATCTGGATTATTGGGAGAGAAGAGGCCAAAAGCCGGTAGAGAGAGTGTTGAGGATGCCACCGGGTGAATTTCTTGTTAACAGAAACAGGTACTGAGAATGTTTGGCAGATTTCCTCTCCAGGGGGTAAATTAATAGCTGGAATTAGCCCAAGTTCAAAAAAGATATTCCTACCTAATTAAGAGTGTAAAAATCTGTCAGGTTTAGACGCATGGAAGATAACTATTTTCACAGTAGGCTTAACTATAACATTAATGCATAAAGAAAACTTTTGTAAATTATAAGCAATATGATTTAAGTGTTCTCTGTGAATTAAAGCTTATTAGCAAAAAATAAAACAAAACCCTAGACATATCTGACCAGCTCAAAACCTCTATCCTTAATGTACAAACTTGTAGCTAAGCCCTTTAATTTTCTTTCTTGTGTATTGTGGTGAGACAATTAGAAAGTGCTTACCCTCTGAAACCACCCTCCAAACTCTGAAAGTTTGAAAAATGCTAATTGTCTTTAGGGCCCAAATTTGTGAAGAGGAGCATGATTACATAATATCTACGAAACCACTGAGAATTATGGCCTAGCCAAGTTGACATATAACATTAACCTGGGGAGCTCATCAACATGGCACATTCCTGGGTCCTTCCACACCTGCTGAATTGAGATCTCTGGGGTAGACTCCAGGCCAATCATTTTTCTCAAGCTCCCTGGGTAAGTCTGATACATACTCAAGTTGGAAAGCCACTAAACTATGCTGTGCACATAACCCTCCATTCTGGCTGCCACCATAATCACCTGGGCCCATTTAAGTCTTCCTGAACTAAAACTTTCAAGTGCGTGAATTTTTATAAAGCATCACTGGTGATTCCAATGGCCAGCCAAAGATCAGTCTCCTTTTATTTCTTCTGTGTCCCATCAATTCTCTACCTGCACCCAAGCCCATCATACACCCATATAACATTAGAAGTTACATTCAGGAGGATAGCAATAATAATCTTGAATTTATATATCTTTTAAAGATGTCCACACAATGTCACATTTATCGTTTCATTCTCACAACAACCCTGTGAGGAACTAGTGAAATATTATTATCCACATTTTACAGACTCAAAAAACTCAGAGCTGTTAAGTGGCTTGCCCAAGGCAAACAAACACAAAAATCAAATAAAGAAACAAAAGCAATTTGATCCAAGTACTCACTATTTTTCTACTATATTATGCTGCTCTGCTTTGTTACTGAATCTCCTTTAGAGAGACTAAGAGAGTGGATTAGGAAAAATTGTAAACATCAGTCCCTAAATTATATGTCTAAGGGATCTGAGCATAACTGTGAACAGCTGCACAATAAATACTTATTGAAGGAGAGAAAACTGTCCAACATTTACAGTCTACTTAGTCTAAGTCTAGAATTCAGGGAATACTTGATGGAACTGTGCTTAAAGCTACTTCTGGACTGAGTAATTTACCATTCTGTGATCCCTAAGGTAGAGCAAGGGTTTGTTCCAGCCAAAATTATTTCTCTTCCTGGGATATTCAAAAGCACTGTGAGGCCAAATATCTGCTATTAATTGAATGAAACACACAATCATTTGGGATATTTATTTGAGTTATTTGAGTATGTTAGTCAAGAAAGGATAACTGCTTAAAGAAACTCAAAAGATCAGTGATTTGACACACACAAAAAGTGTATTTCTTGTTCCCACCATATGGTTCCATTTTCCCGCACATTCACCCAGCTGACAAAGGAAGAGAGAAAGTATAGAAAATCATGGGAAGATGTTAAACCAGGCCTGGATGTGGCATACGTCTCGTCTGCTCACATTCCATTGGCCGTAACTCAATAGCAAGGGACCCAGGGAAATGTAGTCTAGTCATGTGACAAGAAGGAAGAGAAGTGGATATCAGTGAACAAATAACCAGTCTTTCTATAATCTGTAATCCTTTGGTTATGCCTATCATGCCTGGCTGCTTATTCAGGGACCAGAAAAACAAGAAAACTATTTTACTACTCCATGGTCACAAATACTCATGTAAATATTTCCTTTGGATTATCTTTTGGTTTATGCATAATTTACCTGAAATGGCATCTTGGAAAGCATCTTCTCTTTCTCTGTTCCCTCCTCCTTTGTCTCTTTCTTCAGAGTTGCTGTGATACTTCCTACCTATGTGTTCTTCCTCAGCATTCCGGCTCTACCCTGAAAAGACAAAGCACATATACTTGAGGTTCTGAGAATCCTAGCATGGAGTCACGCAAAGAAGAGTGGAGACCTTTGTTCAGAATGAAAGGAGGAGGCCCTAAACACTTCGGATGCCTCAAAAAGGAGAAATTTACAAGTCGAACTAAGCTTTTGCTTCCTAACATTGACCAACACTCATGGCACGACTTCAATGTGCTTTATATCCTAACACGTTTCCTTATAAATTTCACAGTCTTGATCTAGCAATTCTATTTTGAGAAAATGATCCTAAGAAACTAATCAGATAAGTTAGAGAAGACACATATTGCATTGTTTATAAAAAGTGCAGAACCAGAAGCAATCTGAAAGGTTAAATGTTCTACAATTGGCAACTGATCTGATACATAACAACACATACATACAAAGCATGAATACAATACAACCATCAAAAATGACGATCCAGATTTATTAATGCATGTATTTCCACGGCAAAATATTAGAACGATTAGACCAAAATGTTAATAGTGATTATCTTGAGGTCATAGACTTTCATATTGTTTTAATAGTGCTTGATTTCCCTATCTGTATTTCTAAAGAAGTTCTACACATTTGTTGTTGTTGTTGTTGTTGTTATGTACCATCAAGTCGGACCGACTCATAGTGACCCCTCCTTCGGTTTCCGAGGCAGTATCACTACGGAAGTAGATTGCCCCATCTTCCTTCCGAGGAGTGGCTGGTGGGTTTGAACTGCCAGCCTTCTGGTTAGCAG
>NW_006921991.1:253343-254734 GCF_000298275.1 Orycteropus afer afer
TCATTCAACAGTTGATAGGTTTTGTCAGCATTCTCCTCATTTCTGCCCTGGGTTCCCCATTTCTTTTCTTCCAAATTGTCTACCCCATCCTGCCCTCTGGTCTTTGCCTTTGGGCAAATGCTATCCTCTGGATCTCATATACCATTTATCATATATCCATTTGTACCTCCTTTAATTGTGCTTCACTTTATGGTGCTTTGAAAAGATTAGGTTTTTTTACGAATTGGAGGGTTGTGGCAACCCAGCAATGAGAAAGTCTGTTGGCACCATTTCCCAACAGCATGTGCTCACTTCATGTCTATATGTCCCATTTTGGTAATTCTCACAATTTTCAAATTTTTTTCATAATGTTATGTTGCATAGTTTATAGACTATAGTATAGTGTAAAGATAACTTTTATACGCACTGGGAAAGCAAAAAGTTCATGGAACTCACTTTATTGCAATATTTGCTTTATTGTGATGGTCTGGAACCATACCTGTAATTTCTCCAAGGTGTGCCTGTAATTGAGTGTTCTAAGGAACACGTTCCTCTTGGTTGTTACTCTTTATTTTCTTTTATGCTCTTTATTTTACTATATGCTATTTGCCTGAAAGGTGGTTTCTGGGAATGGCTTCAGTTCCAGCTCAGAAGGGTGTTTAAGGGCCATAGTGTTAAGGGTTCCTCCAGTCTCTGTCAGACCAGTAAGTCTGGTCTTTTTGTGTGAATTTGATGTTTTGCTCTACATTTTTATTCCCACTCTGTCTGACACCTTCTTCCATGATCCTAGTCAAGGTGGCGAAAAGAGGTAGCCAGGCACTATTCAGTTTCTCTGATCTTGAGGTTGTGAAAGCTGTTGTTCATGTGATCCATTAGTCCTTGAGTCTTTGGTTTTCTTTATTTTTCTTTGCTCCAGACAAGAAGAGACCAATAGCTGTATCCTAGAGGGCTGCTCATAAGCTTTTGAAATCCAGAAACTACTCACCAAAATAGGATGCAGAACATTGTCTTTACAAACCATGTTGTGCCAACTGACCTAGATGTCCTCTGAGTCTATGGTTCTTTGCCTTTGAACCTAGGAACTTTGTCCCACAAGAGGTTTGGTTATGTCAAAGAAGTCTCAATAACTATGCCCCTTGTGTGCCCTATTGTCTACATCAATATACATGCAACACCCACAATTATGTTTGTAGAAACATTCACTACTCAACCTATATCTCCATGTGGATGTGGTACCTTACACCTTCCCACACCTCTTTGGCTTACTTGTTTACCTGTGTTTCCATTTGTAAATTATTGTTTGTTACTCCTCTGAAGGAAGACTAGGCAATCTACTTCTGCAGAGATACCACCTCAGAAACCCAAGGAGGGATTGTTATGAGTTGGAACTGACTCAATGGCAGTGAGTTTAA
>NW_006921991.1:255087-257546 GCF_000298275.1 Orycteropus afer afer
GGGTTTGAACTGCCAGCCTTCTGGTTAGCAGTCAAGTGCCTTAGGCACTATGCTACCAGAGCTCCTTCTACACATTTAGTACTGCGTAATAAGAGAGCTGAGAAGTAAAATCTGGAAGCAGAGAGTGGGAGATGAAGACAAGTCCCGGAAGGTGGTCCAGTTTAGAAGCAGAATGCTGACATTTTCCACGTGTTGTTTACAAAAGCGTTTGGTTCTCAGTGTTCTTCATCCATTCTCTCACCTGTCTCCTCTACTTTAGAAACTGTGAAAGGCAAATTCTTATTTGATAAGTTCACTTTAATTGAAATCCAACAACATAATAGAAAGATATATTAAGTAACTTACCTAAAGTCACATAGTTAAAATTTTTAAATAGCGGTTCTTTTGTCTTTTGTCAAGTCAGTTCCTTTGATTTTAATGTGTTCTCAGTGAGAAAGAATCTTATTTTTCCTGTTCACACATATACACAAAACCCACTATGTTTGGAAGAACAGGGCTGGTAAGCCACTTTTGTAATTCGAGAGCAAAACTTAACAACAAAAACATTGACTGATTTCAAAGACAGCAGGCTAATGGAATGGTGTAGCAGCCAGGAGAATGAACCTCTTATATCTCCTACTCTGGGCAGCTCACTTCACTGGCAGCCCCAGCTGCTGCTGCACTCTGAAGTCCATCTGCATTCTGCTCAAAGCCACACTTTCCAGACAGAAACAGAGCTTAGTAGGGTTGTTTTTGGCCAATGAGTTAGTGCAGCAAAGTTACTGAAGCAAGCACATTCCTGCATGATGCAAGACTCCTACAATGGGTAACTTAGGCTCAAGGACTCCCGTATAGTTTTTGTCAAACTCTTAGAACTGCATTGCAGGCTAAGATGCTTCCACACAAGCTTCCTTCTTTCTCTCCTCTAACTGGGTTCAAACCTGCATTGTGTACTTTGGACATTACCCTTAATGTCTCTGAACTTTTCTTAATTTTGTGCCATTTTTATAAGGGAATTGCCTTGTGTTTAAGATGAGTGACTCTGGAGATACATTGTAAGGTTTGAATTCTGATTCTACCACATATTAACTGTGTAAACTGGCAAGTTACTTAATATCTCTTTTCCTCAGTTTCCTTACCTACAAAAATGAGTTTAATAATAATACCTATTTCCTAGGGCTATTATGGAGAGAACAGTGTTTGGTTCACAGCTGTGTTCTCATAAATATTGGCGATTATGGTTTGTATTAATTTGTTGATCACCTCTTATGTACCAGACATTGTCCTAGGTGCTTTGGGGAAAATCATGAATATAATATAGAGGGGTGGGAGGTGGTTTGAGGAGCTCACGCAGCAATAGAAAAGATTAGACATAAATAATTTCACAAATGTGGAATAGGGCTATAGGAAAAGAAAACAGGTGGTACAGGAGTTCTATAAGAAATGGAGTGCAGTGGGGTTTAGTTAAAGCTTCCCAGGATACATTAGTTACACTTGAACTGAGTTCTAAAGACGGAGTAGCACTTGATTAATCAAAGCCAGATTTCCACACAGAAGGAATAGCTCATGTGAGGCATGTGGGTGTAAGAGCAGCATGGGGCAGCATCCCAGGCAAGTGCAGAATGTTTGATCTAGTTCACCTGAAGGGTGCAGGAGGAAAGGCATTCAGAGGCAGATCTTTAGCAGCTGGTCTTGACTTTCATGCAATGGAGCTTGGATTTCATCCCTAGGTAGTGGAGGTTCATCAATGAAGGGGTTAGAACAAGAACATCAACAAGGTTATCTTTTAGAAATATTTTTTTCTAGCAACTTAAAGGATATAAACCACGTGTGGAAAGACTACAGAGAGAGTGATCAGTAGAGAAATTCTTATGGTCAAGCAAGAAAAGGAGAGAGCCTGAAAAACTGGGATAGACAATACAGAAAGAGACCAAATTTGCAGAAAGAGATAATGAGTTCCTCATCCTTTTACCCATTCTCTACTTAATTCCACAAAGTACTTGAAGTGGGTCACAGAAATAGTTAAATAAATAGGAACAAATAGTTAAATAAATAAGAAATAAAGTGCCAGGACAGGGGGAATACAAATTACATGAGAAAATATGGATTGGAATAGAAATAGGACATAAATTGGCCAGACTTTCAGGCTTGAGTCTGTTATCCTGGCAGCCAAAGGGAAAAAATTGATTTGGTGTGTAGTTGATCAACTATGTTATAGATCAGTTTTCTCATCATTACCCTCAAAAGGAGCATCTAATGAGACCAATTGAATGTTGTGTTTGAGGTGCTTGTGGGACATCTAACTAGAAATGTCAATAACATATCTATGCACAGGCCTAGACAGAGCAGGGCTGGAGAAGCACACGTGTGAGGCCTCACTGTCCATGTGGTCATCAGAGCCAGGGTATGTTGTTGTTGTTGTTAAGTGCCGTCAAGTCGTTTCCGACTCATAGCGACCCCATGCACAGTAGAACGAAACA
>NW_006921991.1:262626-270170 GCF_000298275.1 Orycteropus afer afer
CTCAGAAACCCAAGGAGGGATTGTTATGAGTTGGAACTGACTCAATGGCAGTGAGTTTAATACTACTGGTGCAAACTATCTTCATTGTTCTTTATTGTTTTTTTCTGATGTTTCCTCAAACAAATTGGTGTCAAGGGATTTATCCTCTCTTTTACTGATTCTGTATTTCATTCATCTAATTCTGCTCTGTGTCCTACAGAGTTGTTTATATCTGAGAATTTTTATTGTTCATCTTTTGAATTTGTAGTTATTGTTTTTCTAATTATTCTAGTTATTGTATGGTTTGTAATTGTCTGTTTATTTTGTCATTTTGTTCTTGTATTGTTTTCCTGAATTCTTCTATTGCTTTGTCTGTGTTTTCCTTGATCTCTTAGAACCCTATATATTAGTCTTTTGAATTCCTTATCTGGTAGTTTCATTACCGTTTCTTCCCTTGGAAGGTTTTCTGGTTCATTATTTTGATCACTTACTGCAGCCATCTTATCCTGCTTCTTTATGTGATTTAATATTGTCTGTTGTCTCTAAGGCATTAAGGTGTTATTTCATTTATTTATTTATTGTATGTTTGTCTGCTGTGTCCTAATTTTTTGTTTTATTTTGATATATCTGAGTAGGCAGGGTGTGCATGTTACTTTGATCTCTAGTCTAGCTACACTGGAGCTCTCCTCACTTGTCTCTGGGAGGATGGGACAGTTGTGTGTGTTAGCATGAATCTCTGTTTGCTGGTCTTTCAAGGCATCTTTGGATGTAGCTGGCATTGCTGGTGAGGGGATGTGTTTGTTCAGACTGTCACCTGGGCATGAGTGCAGGGAACATTCTCACTGCTTGATAAGTAGTTGAGGTGAGGGTGCCCGAGTCACTAGTTACCAGGTGGCTAGTACAGAAACTCTCACTGGTGGTCCCAAGAGGGCAGGGTTGCATAGAGGTGGTGTAATCGGAGCAAGTCTCCAGTTGCAGGGGGCAGGCTGGCTGGTTCAGGGCCAAAGCAGTGGGGTTGCTGCCAGTCCATGGGTGCACACTAGGAGGGCATGCCCCTGCCCACTAAAGTGCAATGCAGGAAAAGTTGTCATCAGTTCTCTGGCCCCTAATGAAGTGGTTGGAGGGAGTAGGAGGCAGCACTGTCCTGCAGGCCCCCGGTGTGGGCAGCTGGGCATAGAAGTGGTTTGCAGGCTTCCAGTGCCAGTGGCTGGGCAGAGCAATGGGTGCTTCCATTCCATGGGCCCCTGATTCCAGTAGCCAGACAAAGGGGCTAGTACTGCAGATCCAGGTCTTCGATGCAAGTGGCTAAGCAAAGGGGTGGGTGCTATTGGTCTGTGAGCATCTGGCTCAAGGGGTGGGGTATTGGTTAGTACCATCAGACCATGATCATGTGTGGTGATGAAGAGATGGATGGGGATGGTGGAGAGACACTGCAGGTCCACAGGCCTGAGCACAGGGGATGGGAGGTGTGTGGTAGGTGAAGTGAGTGCACTTAACTCAGGGAAGGGAGAACTCCTGTCTGGCTCTGAACATGAGTACAGAGTCACTCCTACTTGGCTGCACCAAGTGATGGAGACTCTGGCTGGGAATGCTGCTTGATTTGTCTCAATATGGCCACACTGTGCAGGTTTGGATAGCAGGGTGCTGGCAATCCATAATTCTCTGTGCCTGCTGTTTTTGTACAGTCTCTCTTTCCACTTGGCACTGGATCCAATTCTTCAGCCTTGTCTTTGATGTTCAGTGTTCAAAAGTGTTCATCTATATCCAATTCACTTGTGTTCTCAGGTCTTAGTTGTAAGAGGGATGTTATAAGACATCTGACTATGTCACCATCTTGGACTACCTCTGACACATTTAATTCTTGAGCCTTAGAAACAAGCCACCTCACTCCATATATTTTCCTACTCTTTTTGTAAAAACTAACTTGTATTGACTATCTAGCCTGTCCACTTACTGAAGCAGAATAGGAATAATGCTCCTTTCTTACCTTTTTATGCATTGATTGAGTTTTATTTTTGTTTTTATTATTCCCCCACATTCCAATTTTTTTTTCACTTCTAGTGGTTTGGAAGACAAACTCCTATTCTTTATGTGGTTACCTTAGAATTTTTCATATACTTATTTAATGTACAAACAAACAAAAACAAACTTACTGCCATCAAGTCAGATCTACTCATAGCAACCCCTACTTGGGTTTCCGAGGCAGTATCACTATGGAAGTAGATTGCCCCATCTTCCTTCTAAGGAGCAGCTGGTGGATTTGAACCACCAGCCTTCTGGTTAGCAGTCAAATGTCTTAGGTACTACGTCACTAGAACTCCCATTGTTTTAACATGTCTGAAGTAAATCAGTAATGTTACCGTCTTCCCAAATAATGCAAAGGTCTTAGAACTTAAATACTAATCACTCCTCATGCAAAAGTTTTAATATTTTATTGACCATACAGCCACACAGTTCTATCCTGAATTTTAACTTGCAAATTATATGCTAATGACATCAACGAGTGTGCTTAATTTTTCCTACATGCCCAACATTTTCTATATCCAAAATTCTTTCTTAAATCTCACAATGAACGTTTGTGTTCATTTTCCTTTTCCACAAAGTAAATCCTTTAGAAGTTCCTTTAGTGATGCTATTGATAATTGGGCCTATAATAATGATGATAATAACTGCATATTATTGTCTGTTTACTGTGTATCAGGGACTGCAGTGTTTTAAATGTTTTATCTCTTAATCCTCAGCAAAAATCTCTAGATACCAATATTATCTCTTTTAGTTTCTAAGGAAACTAAGTCTTAGAGAGGTTAAGTAACATGCTCAAGGGCACACAACTAGACTGGAAAACAATTCTCTCTAATTCCAATGTTCATGCTCTTAAGCATTCCTCTTGTATTCATGTCACTGTGGACATATTTCAAAATTTCTATATAGGCTTTTGTGTTTTACTTTTTGCTAGAGTCACAGATTTTATTCATGAATAAGATGTTTAGCACCAACTGGAGCCTCATGAATAGACAATACATTCTCTTTTAACTTCCTTAAGGGTTTTAGATATAGAGTTATCATTATGATCAGAAACCTTCATTTGTGGCTATGAAAATAAATGAGTATATAAATTGCAGACAAACTGTATAAGAAGAATTCACATTATTCGAAAGGTGTACATAAATAACAAGCAAAGAGATTGAATCAGCAATTTTAAAACTATCCACAAATAAAAGCACAGGCCAAGATATCACCACAATTGAATTCTACCAAACATTTAAAGAAAAATTGACTAAGTCTTCCAAAAATTAAAAGAGAAGCGAATACTTCCCAACTGATTCTATGAGGCCAATATTACTTTAATATCAAAAACAGATGAACATATTTCAAGAAATAAAGCTAATATTTGTTATCATAAATATCATAATAGACCAACATTTATTATTAATATAGACATAAAAACTTAAAAAAAAAAACCCAAAAAACTGAATTCAGCAACATATAAAAAGAATTATGTATCAAGCTGAAATATGACATCCAAGGAACGCAAGCTTGGATTAATATTTTAAAATCTATTGATGTACTATACCATACCAATAGAATATTAAACAAATACCACAAGATAATCTGAATAGATGCTGAAAAAGCAAGCATTTGACAAAATCCATCACTCTTTCATGATAAAAGCACTCAACACACTAGAAATGTCCTCAACCTGGTAAAGTGCATTTATGAAAATCCCACAGTTAACATCATACTTAACAGTGAAAGACTGGGTGCTTTTCCCCTAATATCAGGAACAAGAGAAGGATGTCCACTGTCACCACTTCTATTGTACAGAGGTTCTAGGCAGGACAGTGAAGCAAAAGGAAAAAAAAAAAGTAAAAAGGATCCAAGTTGGAAAGGAAGAAGTAAAACTATTTCTATGTGCAGATGACATGATTATATGGAGAGAAAATCCTAAGGAGCCCAATAAATATTTATTAGCACTAATAAATGAGTTCAGCAATTTTGCACAATACAAAATCAGCATGCAAAAATCAAATATTTCTATGCACTTGTAGTGAAAACTCTGAAAAAGAAATGATGAAAACAATTCAAATCACAATAGCATCAAATAAAATGAAATACTTAGAAATAAATTAAACAAAAGAAATACACAGCCAATTTTCCAAAAGTACATATTGTTGTCAAAAGAAGTTAAAGAAGATCTATAAAAATGGAAAGACATTCCACATTCATGAATCGGAACGCTTAATATTGTTAAGATGGTAATACTCTTCAAATCCATCTACAGATTCAACACAATGCTTATCAGAATCCTAGCTGAGTTGTTCATAGAATTTGACAAGTTTATCTTAAAATTTATATGGAAATGTAAGGGATGCAGAATAAATAAAAGAAGAACAAAGTTGGAGGGCTCACACTTCCTTATTTCAAAACTAACTCCAAAGCAACAGTAATTAAAACAGTGTGACACTGGCATTAGCATAAATATATAGACCAATGCAATAAAGTTGAGAAGCCAGAAATAAACCCATTTGTCTATAGTCCACTGATTTTTGACAAGGCTCCCACATGATTCAATGGAAAAGGAATAGTCTCTTCAAAAAATGATGCTGGGACAACTAGATAGATACATGCAGAAGAATCAAGTTGGACCTGTATCTCATATCATATGCAGCAATTAACTCAAAACTGATCAAAAGCCTAAATGTAAGAGCCAAAACTATAAAACTCTTAGAAGAAAATGTAGAGTTAAATTTTTGTGACCTTGGACTATGCTAAGCACAAACAACAAAAGAAAAGATTGATAAATTGAACTTCATCAAATTTAAAAGCTTTTGTGCCTTAAAGGACGTTACCAAGAAAGTGAACGCACACAGAACACAAGAAAATACTTGTAAATAATATATTTAATAAGGAATGCTTATCTAGAATATATAAAGAACTCTTAAGCTCAATAATGACATAAAAAAGAACCCAATTAAAAAATGGGAAAAGGAGAACTTCCAGTAAGATAGCGGAATAGGCAGACAAGTTACACAGAACCTGTTCGACAAAGAACAGAGAAACCAATTGACACAGATACAGAAGATAATCTGGAGCCTTGAGCTTTGAAAGGAAGGATAAGAAGTAAATCAACCACCAACTAGTAAAAGCCTGAATGAAAACAGTGAGTAAGGAGACAAATGGAACTTCAGACTATCAGCTATCATGATGGCACGGATGGACTGAATATTTCCAAATAGTGTTAGGACCTTACAATTAACATAAAAATTAGCACTGCTCAACAAGGGCTGCATGGACAACTGCACTGGTGGCTGATGACTGAAAAGCAAAGAAGGAGAAAAACTGTGCCGTAGACTTTCGGCTGTCTGGAGGGTGCAGCCATTTTGAATGTTTACAAGTGACATCTGGGCACAGCCATTTTGAATGTTTACAAGTGGCAGCAATTTTGATATTTAAAGTGACAGCATTCTCATTCAGATTCCAGGGACTTAAGAACAGACAGCATGGACATACAGGAGGCTGACAAATGGAGAGGAGACAGGTGGTGAGTGCATAAGTGCTGCCAACTAATGAATAAATGTGCACAGCACCATCCTTACTCAGATATATCCAAACAAAATAAAGAAAAATCTTGGGCAAATCACTCCAACATACAATCACTAATTAAATATACATACAACAGCATCACAATGTCTCAGAGACAACAGACCATCACAGTCCACACAAAAAAAGCAAGATAAAGCAGTAGAAAAAAAGGGACCAGGATACAGATGCAGAACACATCCCTGAGGAAGAAACAGCATTGGAACTCCCTAACAAGGAATTCAAAAGAATTACATTTAGGTACCTGCAATGGATTGAGAGATAGATCAAGGAAAACACTGACAAAATTGAGGAAAACACAGAGAAAACCTTAGAACAATTTCAGAAGACAATACAAGAACAAAATTACAAAATAAATGAAAAATTAGAAATGATACAAAATCTATAGATAGAAATCCAGAAGATTAATACTAAATTCTCAGAAATAGATAACACTTTGAATGGGCAAAGGAGTAGAATTGAATCAATGGAAGACAGAATTAGTGAGATTGAAAACAAATACCTCAATACTCCTTTGGAAATGGACCAATCAGAAAAAAATCAAAATAAAATGAAGAAAGCCTAAGGTTCATGTGGGATACCATCAAAAGGAATAACCTACATATAACCAGAATTCCAGAACAGGAAGAGACAAAACCACAGAGAAAATTGTCAAAGATTTGTTGGAGGAGAATTTCCCTGATATGATGAAAGATGAGAATATGTCTATTCAAGAAGCCCAAAGAACCCCAAACAGGATAGACCCCAAAAGAAAATCACTAAGACATATCATCATCAAACTCACCAAAACCAAAGACAAAAAAAGAATCCTGAAAGCAGCATGGGAAAAATGAAAAGATACATACAAAGGGCAACCAATAAAACTAAACTCTGATTTCTCAGCAGAAACCATGCAGGGGAGAAAGTAATGGGATGGTATATATAACACCCTGAAAGAAAAACATTTCCAACCAAGAATTATATGCCCGGCAAAATTGTCCCTGAAATATGATGGTGAAATTAGGACATCTCCAGATAAGCAGAAATTAAAGGAATTTGTTAAAACCAGACCAATCTTACAAGAGATGCTAAAAGGAGTCCTTTGGACAGAGAACCCACAACAGCAAACCACAACTGACCATTAACACACATGATGACATAAGAAAGAATCCCAGTTATGGAAGTATCCAAAGTAAAATAAGCTTTCAAGATTGTAAACAGAGAACCAGAGAAAACAATTGGTAAATGAAGACAACTACACACCAAAAAGAGGGGAAAATTGTATAGTTACAGAGCTCCTAAATGGTGAGGAAGTCGACAATTGCAAGATAGAATGGACTGTCCTAAACTTAGGAAGAAAATTATAAATCATAGAGTAACTTCAAAGAAAAATGATAACCTTCAAATCAAAATAGAAAAGAGGACAAGCACAAATATTTAGCAACTACTATAACAATAGCAATAAAGGAAGAGATAACGTGATTCATAAACAAAACGAGCTAACCACAGAAAATTATATGGAACAAAGAAATCAGTAGCACCATTAAAAAAAATAATAACAAAATGACAGCAGCAAATTCATACCTGTCGATAATTACATTGAATGTCAATAGATAAAATGAACTACTCAAGAAACAGAGCAGCCTGGAGAAGAAAACATAATGCATCAATATGCTGTATACAAGAGACAAACCTTACAGACAAATACAAAAAATAGACTAAAAATAAAAGGTTTGAAAAAGATATATCAAGCAAATGGCAACCAGAAAAGAGCAGAAGTGGCAATATTGTTGTTGTTGTTAAGTGCCGTAGAGTCGTTTCCAACTCATAGCGACCCCATGCACAGCAGAACGAAACACTGCCCGAAACCCGCGCCAGCCCCACAATCCCTGCTACACTTGAGCCCATCATCGCAGCCACCGTATCAATCCATCTCCTTGAAGGCCTCCCCCCCTTTCGTCGACCCTCCACCCTACCAAGCATGA
>NW_006921991.1:276250-277221 GCF_000298275.1 Orycteropus afer afer
AAACCAGGAAAAGACATCACTCAAAAGGAAAACTACAGACCAATATCCCTCATGAATATAGATGCAAAAATATCCAACAAAATCCTAGCCAAAAGACACAACATATGAAAGAAATAATACATTATGACCAAGTGGGGTTCAAACCAGGTATGCAAGGATGGTTCAACATTAGATAAACAATCAACATCATCCATCACATAAATAAAACAAAGGAAAAGAACCACATGATCATATCAATCGATGCAGAAAAGGCACTTGATAAAATCTAACACCCATTCCTGATCAAATCTCTCAGCAAAATAAGAATACAAGGGACATTCCTAAACATAATAAAGGGCATTTATGCAAAACCAACAGCCAACATTATTCTCAATGAAGACAGACAAACTATTCCCCTTGTGAACAGGAACCAGACAAGGATGCCCTCTATCACCACTTCTATTCAACATTGTATTGGAAGTCCTAGCCAGGGCAATAAGGCAAGCAAGAAAGGGAAATCAAAGGCATCCAAATTGGTAAGGAAGAAGTCAAACTATCGTTATTTGCTGATGATGTGATCCTATACATAGAAAACCCAAGAGACTCTAATTGAGAGGTTTAGCATAGTGGCAGGATACAAGATCAGTATCCAAAAATCAGTTGAATTCCTCTACACCAGCGAAGAGATTGAAAAAAAAATAAGGAAATCAATACCATTTACAATAGCTACCAAAAAGATCAAATACTTGAGAACAAATCTCACTAGGGACACAAAAAACCTGTACAAAGAAAACTACAAAACATTACTCAAGTAACTGTAGGAGAGCTACATAAATGGACAAATATACCATGCTCGTGGATAGGAAGACTGAACATTGTGATAATGTCAATACTACTCAATGCAATCTATACATTCAATGCAATCCCAATCCAGATCCCATCAACATTCTTTAAGGATATGGAAAAACCAATCACTAAGTTTATATGGAAAG
>NW_006921991.1:278186-281594 GCF_000298275.1 Orycteropus afer afer
ATTAGAGAGATGCAAATCAAAACGACAATGAGATACCATCTTGCCCCAGCACTAATAGCAAAGTTAAACAAGACAGAAAATAACAAATATTGGCAAGGATCTGGAGAGATTCGAACTCTCATACAGTGCTGATGGGACTGTAAAATGATACAACCACTGTGGATCACAGTATGGCAATTCCTTAAAAAGCTGGAATTAGAGATATCATTTGATCCAGCAATCCCATTACTAGGTATATATCCTAAAGAAGTGAGAGCCAGGACAACAACAAATATAAATACACCCATGTTCATCACAGCACTATTTACAATAGCAAAAAGATGGAAACAACCTAGGTGCCCATCAACAGAAGAATGGATAACCAAACTATGGTACATACACACAATGGAATACTATGCAACACTAAAGAATAATGTAGAATCTGCAAAACACCACGTAACGTGGATGAACTTGGAGGACATTATGCTTAATGAAATAAGTCAATTACAAAAGGACAAATATAGTATTAGTCAATTATTGTGAAAAGTCAAGGAAAGGTTTATATATGGAAGGAAACTTTCTTTGTTGGTTACCAGGGGCGGGAGGGGAGGGGAGAAAACACTGAAAAAAAATTTTTAATGAGAAAATGATGTCAATAGACATTTCTCCACAGAAGATATACAAATGGCCAATAAGTACATGGAAAGATGCTCAATGTCATTAGATATCAGGGAAATGCAAAATTAAAAACACAATGAGATAACACTTCACACCTACTAAGATGGCTGTAGTCAAAAAGTCAGATAACAAACATTGGTGAGGATATGGAGAAATCTGACCCCTCATACAATGCTAGTAAGAATGTAAAATGGTGATGCCACTTTGGAAAACCATGGGGCAATGCCTCAAAAAGATAAACATAGAGTTATCCTTTTACCTAGTGTGGTAAAGTTTGTGTGTCAATTTGGTTAGGTCTGGTTGAGTGGCTGGGCAGCTGGATGTAGTTATTCTCCATGGTAATATTGGTAATTAACTCCATGTTGGAATGTATTGGAGCAGCTGAGTAGCTGCTTTAGGGATGTGGTCTACTCCCCGTATATAAGAAGCATCTTTGAGAATGGTCTCCAGCTTATGGGACACTTGAACCCTGCATATAGCCATGCCATTGTTCAGCAGCCTGCCATGCTCTGCCAACCTTGGGACTTTCAATGGACTTGAATTAATGGCCTGCCATGTAGTTTGGTAACATCAGGACTGTGCCTTTTTACTTGTCAACCTTGGGCTTGTCAGTCTCAGCAGGAGTAGCTGTCTGAGTGAAGAAAACCTCTAGTTCCTGTGGGCTGGGAGCAGGAGGCAGAACTAAAGAGCAAGGTTGAGGGGCTTTAACCCAGCCCCTAGAGCCTGGCATTTTGAACTCGGACTTAATGCATCCAAACTGTAAGAGAATAAACTCCTGTTTGTTCAAGCCATCCCATTTGTGGTATGTTCTTGTCAGAGCAGCACTAGGTAACCAGAACACCTAGCAATTCACTCCTATGTATATACCCAAGAGATATGAAAACATATGTCCATATGAAATCTTTAGTCATAAAAGCACTATTCACAATAGTCAAAGGTAGAAACAACCCAAATGTCCATCAACAGATGAATGGATTAAAAAAAAATAGTGGTGTATCCATACAATGGAATAGTATTCATCAAAAAAAGGAATGAAGTACTCATGTAAGCATAACATGAGTAAACCTCCAAAACATGCTCAGTGAAAGAAGCTAGTCACAAAAGACCACATGTTGTATAATTCCATTTGTATGAAATGGACATCATGGGCAAGTGTAAGGACAAAGTAGATTAGTGGGTGCTTGGAGCCATGGGAATTAAGGGTTGGGGAAGTTAATAACTAAAAGTTACAAGATTTCTTTTTCAGGTGATGAAAATGTTCTAAAATGGATTGCAATGATGGCTGCACAACTCTCTGGATATACTGAAAACTATTGAATGAAACACTTTAAATGTGTAAATTGCATGGTATGTGAATTATAGCTCAATAAAGCTGTTACCAAAAATGTACGTATGGAACATTCACCAGTATAAACCATTGCCTAACAATGTAACACAATGCACTGGCATCGAGTCGGATCTGACTCATAGAGACCCCTCCTTGAGTTTTAGAGGCAGCATCACTACAGAAGTAAATTGCCCTGTCTTCTCTCCGAGGAGTGCCTGATGGGTTTGAACTTCCAGCCTTCTGGCTAGCAGTCAGATGCCTTCTAGGCCATAAAATAACTTTCAATACATTTTGAAAGATTGAAATCTTACAGAATTTGTTCTCCAAACACAATGGAATTAAGTTGGAAATCAACAATAATAAGATAGTAGAATAACTCCTAGTATTTGTGAGTTCATTGATTAAATAATCTATGGATCAAAGAAGAATTCATAACAGAATTCAGAAATATTTTTAACTGATAATGAAAATACAACATATCAAAATTTGTGGGATGTGAGCAAAATAGTGCTTAAGGAAAAAATGTATATCTTTAAATGCTTGTACTAGGAAAGAAGGAAGATTTCAAACCAGTTGTCTTAGTCTGGGTTCTCTAGAGGAGCAAAATCAGTAAAACATATAGAGAGATTTACTTCTAGGACATGGCTTATGCAATTGTGAAGAAGTGGCTTGTGCAATTGTGGTGGCTAGCAAGTCCCAAATCTGTAGGTCAGATGACAGGCTGATGACCTTGCTGGCTCACATGGTTATGGGGCTGATGAACACAAAATCTGCAGGCCATGCAACATGTTGGGTCTCTTCTGGCTCACTGGGTTGCAGGTGTTGGCAAATCCAAAATCTGCTGGTGAGGCAACAGCCTGGAGGTCCCTGCTGGCTTATGTCACAGGAACGGGGCTCAGATGCCCAGAAGATTGCAGGATCAGAAAGAGAGCAAGCTTTGCTAGAACATTAGTTTATATCACAGATGCAGGTCACACTGCCAAGGAAAACTCCTCTTCCAAATGATTGGCTGCTCACTTCAGATCACAAAATGAGAGACAATACTTAGTGTTCCCAAGATACTGAGAATTATAGCCTAGCTAAGTTGACACATGACATTAAGCATCATACCAGTGATCAAAGTTTCCATGTCAAGAAGCTATATTAAAAAATAAATAAATAAAATAAAATAAAAATTACAAAGAAGAAAATCAATGAAATGGAAAAACAATGTTGTTGTTGTTGTTGTTTGCTGTTGAGTTGGACCCGACTCATAGCGACCCCTCCTTGGGTTTCCGAGGCAGTATCACTACGGAAGTAGATTGCCCAACCTTCCTTCCGAGGAGTGGTTGGTGGGACAATAGAGGAGAATAACAAAGCCAATAATTATTTGAAAAGATTAATAAAAATGACAAACCCTTAGCATGACTGCTCAAGAAAAAAAA
>NW_006921991.1:281989-286105 GCF_000298275.1 Orycteropus afer afer
ATCCATGAAGAATATGCTCCTCAAAACAATCAACCATATGGGACCAGCATTTACTCCAAAACAAAGTCCAGAAGGCAAGAAGGGCCAGGAAAGGAGGGTGAATGGAGACGGTGATCCCAGGGAGGAGAAAGTAGTGTTGAAGGTATTGCAAGATGTATTGAAAATACATTGTGGGTATTGCAACTGACATTATGAAACAAAATGTTTCATAAGTTGTTGAATGGGAAAGTAATTGGATCTGTAAACTTTCACTCAAACCACAATAAAATGTAAAAAAAAAAAAAAAAAAAAAACCCACCCACTATGAATGAAGTAAATGAAAAGGCAAGCTACAGACAGGGGGAAAATATTTACAACATATATATCTGACAAAGGACATGTATACTTAATATAAAGAACTCATACAAATCAGTAATAAAAGGCCAAATAATCCAATTCAAAAAAAATGGGCAAAGATCAGGAACAAACACTTCAAAAAAGAAAATTTGTCCAGGCTCTATTCTGACCACTTGGTAGTAAGTCTGACGTAAGTTGAATACCTCTTTTTTTTTTCTTTTTTGTTTTCATTATTATCACCTTATATTATCAGTATTTTTATAAATCCAATCTTTATTTATCATTGGAGGTTGGAAACATCACATATAAACTTAAAGATATATTTTAATACATACATACATACATAAAAAATACGCATCATAAAACTTTACTACAACAATGATGAAGAGTTGGAAAATGTTGATATTTAGTCAATTTCAGTAATAACCCTACTTGTGAAAGATTCTGGATCATCTAGTTATCATTGGGAATAAAGATGGCGTTTCTAGTCAGAAAATTAGTGATAGTTGTCTGTATGACCCTTTGCTTTTCTCCTCCATATTTCATGGTAACATCTCACTGTTTCCTGAATGTGCCCTACAAAGTTACCAGCATTTGGGTACATGTTTGCAAACAAATGAAGCCCTTGATTTAGTTTAGAAAAATTTCCAGTTAATCTTTTCACTGTACAATTTTTTGACAGTTGCTCACCTTCCTCTTTCTTGATATATTTTTTTTCTTTTTCAGCATTTTTTTCCTCTTCAAAATCAAGTATGTCTTCATTTGCGAATTACCCTTCTTAGGGATCTATGTTTCACGTCAGTGATATCAAGTACTAAATTCATCATTCTTGCCATATGGATGACTTTTCCCACCAATGTCTTCCATCTTATTATCCTGATCAAATGCTTGCAACAGGTTCACGTAATTTAGCATTTCTTTTTCCATATCCCCTGCATGCATTTTTCTGTAACTTCTTCCCAGGAAGTTGCAAAGTTCCAGATACGCTCACAGTCATAAACGTGGTTCATTATAACTTAATATATCATAAATCAGAGACTACCTCTATAAAGATGACTAAAAAGTACATGAAAAAGATTTCAACATTAGTCAGTGAAATGTACAGCAAAAGCACAAAGAAATTCCATTTCATAACCACCTTATATGCGTGTGAAAGCTGGACAATGAAAAAGGGAGATAGGAGAACTGAAGCATTTGAATTGTTGTGTTGATGAACATTTGAACACACAAATCAGCTTTGGAAGAAGTACAGTCGGAATGTTCCTTAGAAGTGAGTATGGCAAGACTTCATCCCACTTACTTTGTGCACACTATCAGGAGGGACCAGTCCCTGGAGAAGGACATCATGCTGGTAAAAGAAAGAGGGTCAGCGAAAAAAAAAAGAAGACCCTCAATGGAATGGATTGACACAGTGACTACAACAACGGATTCAAACATAGCAATGAGTGTGAGCATGGTTCAAGACCATGCAATGCTTCTTTTTGTTAAATAACAAGGTCGCCATGAGTAGGAGCTAACTTGATGACAACTAACAACAACAACACCCACTAGAATAATGAAAACTAAAAAGACTGACAGAACCAAAAACTGGCAAGGATGCAGAGCGAGTGAAACTCTCCCGTGTTGCTGATGGGAATTTAAAATTTCCAAGTACTTTGAAAAACTGGTAGTTTTTCATAAAGTTAAACATATACTTATTATGTGACCCAGGAATCCTACTCCTAGTTATTTACCCAAGAAAATGAAAACATATGTCCCTAAAATAAGAATGATTATAAGAATAAGAATACTTATAATAGCTTTATTCATAGCAGCCAAGAGCTAAAATCCCAAATACTCAGCTACCAAAGAATGGATAAATAAGTTGTAGTGTTCATACAATAGAATATTGTTCAACAGGGGAAAAAGCATAAAACACTGATGCATACAACATGGATGAATTTCTAAAACATGTGGGGTAAAAAAATGCTATACACAAAATAATAATAAAATAATACATATAAATACAATTTCATTTATATGATGTTGAAGAATAGGCAAAATTCACTTATGGTGATAGAAATCTAAACAATGCTTTCCTATAAGGTTAGATATTATCAGTAAAGGAGAAAGAGTATGATAAAGATATTCTATATCTTGAGTACTATGGTTTTATATAAAGGTGTATATATTGGTTAAAACTCAATTTTACATGTGAAATCTGTGCACTTTGCCAAGTGTAAATTTAATTTCAATTAAAAATTAGTACTAACTTGTCAGAGAGACAAACAGAAATCATGGAATAAAAAAAGAATTAAGTCAATGAATTTAGAGGAAGCAATGTTCACAGTGTGCCTTTTTAATGGTAAAAGGAGCTTTTTGAATAAAATGGACAAATATTACTTGGTCATCCAGATCAGATAAAGAACATTTCCAACAATCTAGGAAGTTTCCTTGGGCCTCATTCCAGTCAATCCTTCTCATCTAACCCACAAAGTTATCACAGTTTTTACAATAGTTTTGACAGTGAAACTGCTCAATGGTGTCAACTTTGGCAGAGGTCAAATAGAATAAAGATTTAAGAGGACACTGCAGATGATAAAAGTGACGAGGGCAGATTCCAAATTGCAACAGATCTTGAAATGAATGGGAGGTGAAAAAGAGGCAGAAACTTTTTAAAAGTCTGACATTGCTGGTTAACCTTGAAAATGAAAAGAAAAAAATCAGCAGTTATCTTTTCAATTTTTGAGACATTTTCAATATATTTGGGAAGATAAAACATACTGTAGAAATAGTCTAAAAATGAAAATATAAACAAATAATAGCTAGCAAATGTGTATAATTTCTATAGCTACTTCTCTGATGTTTAACATGTATCATGTGTCCAAGTCTATATTTTAAATAATGTAATCTATAACCTTACACATAAATACTTGTTTCTGGTTCTGATGAGGTCAATCTATCAACAGCTAATTTGGAGCACTACTATGTTTCAGGCAATTGGCTAGGAAGGCAGGAATGTGTCAGTGAACATTATAGACGTAATAGCTTCCTCAAAGACATTATGACTAATTATAATGCATTAATTTTTATTTTTATTTAGTGTTCCCTCCTCTCCCACCCCTGGTAACCAACAAAGAAAGTTTCTTTCCATCACTTTTTTTCCTTGACTTTTTACAATAATGAACTAATACAATACTTGTTCATCTCTAATTGACTTATTTCATCGAGCATAATGTCTTCCAAGTTCACCCATGTCATGTAGTGTTTTGTAGATTCTACATTATTCTTTAGGGTTGCATAGTATTCTATTGTGTGTATGTACCGTAGTTTGCTTACCCATTCTTCTGTTGATGGACACCTAGGTTGTTTCCATCTTTTGGCTATTGTAAATAGTGCTGCAATGAACATGAGCGTGCATATATCTGTTCTTGTCCTGGCTCTCACTTCTTTAGCACATATACTTTGTAATGGAATTGCTGAATCAAATGTTGTTGTTGTTGTTGTTGTGTGCCGTCGAGTCGGACCTGACTCACAGCGACCCCTCCCTGGGTTTCTGAGGCAGTATCACTACGGAAGTAGATTGCCCCATCTTGCTTCCGAGGACTGGCTGGTGGGTTTGAACTGCCAGCCTCCTAGGTAACAGTCAAATGCCTTAGGCACTATGCTACCACTTAGCCATTGGATTTTCCATATCTTTAAAGAACGTTGATGGGATCTGGATTGGGATTGCATTGAATGTATAGATTGCTTTGGGTAGTATTGACATTATCACAATGTTCAATCTTCCTATCCATGAGC
>NW_006921991.1:288180-289652 GCF_000298275.1 Orycteropus afer afer
AGATGCTTTGCAGTATTTCAATATTTGTAAATTTATTAAGGCTTGCTTTATGGCCTAACATATGGTCTATCATGGAAAATGTTCCATGTGCACTGGAAAAGAATGTGTATTGTGCTGTGGTTGGGTGAAGTGCTCTGTGGATATCTGTAAGGTCATGTTGGTTGATTGTATTGTTTAGTTCTTCTGCATCTTTGTTGAATTCCTTTCCAGTCATTCTCTTTGATTAAAGTGGTGTATTAAACTCTTCTGCTATGACTGTGGAGTCATCTATATGTCTTTTCAATTATGTTAAAGTCTGATTTTTATATTTTGGGGCTCTTTCATTGGATGCATAGATATTTATTATGGTTATGTCCTCTTGTTCAATCAATTCTTTAATCATTACATATTGTCCTTCCTTGTCTCTTATGGTGATTTTTGTCTTTAAGTCAATTTTACCAGAAATTAATATTGCCACTCCGGCTCTCTTTTTTTATTGCCAGTTGCTTGATATATCATTTTCCAACCTTTGATTTTTTAGTCTATTTTCTTTCTTTGTCTCTATTGTGTGTCTCTCAAAGACAGTATATTGATGGGTTATGTTTTCTTTTCTGCAACTATCCATCTCTTGAATGGTGCATTTAATCCATTGACATTCAGTGTAATTATCAACAAATATGAGTTTGTTGCTGTCATTTTGCTATGTGTTTTTTCATGGTGTCACTGATTTCTTTGTTCCATATAATTTTATGTGGTGAGCTCATTTTGTTTATGAATCATGTTATCACTTTCTTCATTGCTATTGTTGTAGTAGTTGCTAAATATTTGTGCTTGTCCTCTTTTTTATTTTGATGTGAAGGTTTATCATTTTTCTTTGAGGTTACCTTGTGATTTATAATTTTCTTCCCAAGTTTAGAACAGTCTGTTCTATCTTGCAGTTGTCTTGACTTCCTCACCATTTAAAAATTCTGCAACTATACGGTTTTTTCCCTCTTTTTGGTTTGTAGTTGTCCTCATTTACCAATTGATGTCTCTGGTTCCCTGATTACAATCTTCTAGGCATATTTACTTTGCATACTTCCAAAACTGGGTTTGTTTCTGGGTTATGTCATCATGTGTGTTAATGGTTGGTTGTTGTTTGCTGTTGTGGGTTCTCTGTCCAAAGGACTCCCTTTAGCATCTCTTGTAAGGTTGGCCTGGTTTTAACCAATCCCTTTAATTTCTGCTTATCTGGAGATGTCTTAATTTCACCATCATATTTGAGGAACAATATTGCCGGGTATATAATTCTTGGTTGGAAATTTTTTCTTTCAAGGCTTTATATATACCTTCTCATTGCCTTTTTGCTGGCATGGTTTCTGCTGAGCTTAGTCTTATTGGTTGTTCTTTGTAGGTAACTTTTCATTTTTCTTTTGCTGCTTTCAGGATTCTTTGGTTTTGGTGAGTTTGATGATGATATGTCTTAGTGATTTTCTTTTAGAGTCTATCCTGTT
>NW_006921991.1:289752-290981 GCF_000298275.1 Orycteropus afer afer
TTTTTTTTTTTTTCATTTTTCCCATGGTGCTTTCAAGTTCTTTCTTTGTCTTTGGTTTTGGTGAGTTTGATGATGATATGTCTTAGTGATTTTCTTTTAGAGTCTATCCTGTTTGGGGTTTGTTGGACTTCTTGAATGGATATATTCTCATCTTTCATTATATCAGAGAAATTCTCCTCCAACAAATCTTCAACAATTTTCTCTGTGGTTTTATTTGCCTCTTCCTGTTCTGGAATTCTGATTACATGTATGTTATTCCTTGTGATGGTATCCCACATGAACCTTAGGCTTTCTTCATCTTTTATGATCTTTTTTCTGATTGATCTGTTTCCAAAGAAGTATTGAGGTATTTGTCTTCAATCTCACTAATTCTGTCTAACATTGATCCAATTCTACTCCTTTGCCCATTCGATGTATTATCTATTCTGAGATTTTATTATTAATCTTCTGGTTTTCTCTCTGTAGATTTTGTATCATTTCTAATTTTTCATTTATTTTGTCATTTTGTTCTTGTATTATCTTCTGAAATTGTTCTAGTGTTTTTTCTGTGTTTTTCTCAATTTTGTCAGTGTTTTCCTTGATCTGTCTCTCAATCCATTGAAAGTATCTGAATATAATTCTTTGGAATTCCTTATCAAGGAGTTCTAATGCTGCTTCTTCCTCAGGGGTGTGTTCTGGGTTCTATACCCTGGTCCCTTGTTTCTATGGTTTTATCTTGCTTATATGTGTGGACTGTAATGATCTGTTGTCTCCAAGACATTGTGATGCTACGTATTTATATTTAATTGCTGATTATATGTCAAAGTAATTTGCCCAAGATTTTTGTTTTCTTTGTTTTATTTGCATGTATCTGAGTAAGCAGGATACTGTGCTCCTCTATTCACCAGTTGGCAGCACTTATGAACTGATGACCTGTCTTCTGGTGGGAGTGATAGATAATGAGAGTAGGTGCACAGATGTCTGTTAGCTGTTTATGAAGAGCAGTTATAAGTGAGTCAGACTCATATTAGCTTTCATGTATCTTTGTCCAATTGGTGCAGAAACAAGTGGTGGCCCTCACTCAGTAGGTGGGGCTGCAGGAGTTGTGGGTGTGGTTGGGTTGTATGAGCATGGTTGTGGTTTCCCACTCAGACAAAAGCACCAATCAAAAACCCACCAAAAAAGTAAAATTGAGGACAAAAAACATACACTGCACAAACACACAAGAACAATCACCAAAAAGAGAAAGA
>NW_006921991.1:291477-293009 GCF_000298275.1 Orycteropus afer afer
CCCCACTAACTAGGATGGAATTCCTGATAGTCCAGAAGGTGGGTGGAGTTTAACGATGGTAACACCTCAATTTACCAAGAGGGTATGGGGTATAAGAGTAACAAGGGGAATATCACACCTTTCCAGTCATCAGCCTTTAATATGTCCATGCCATCCTGGGTAAGCAGAGACTATTTTTAGGTCCCTGGAATCTGAATGAGAAGGCTGTTGCTTTAAATATCCAAAATGGCTCCTGCTTGTAATCATTCAAAATGGCTGTGCCCTCCAGATAGTGAAAGTCTACGGTTCAGTTTGTCTCCTCCTTTGTTGTTTCTATTTTTAGTCGTCAACCACCAGTGCAGTTGTCCATGCAGCCCTTGGTGATCAGGGCCTATTTTTAGGTTAATTCTCAAGTCCTAACACTACTTGGAAATATTCAAACTGTCCATCCCATCAGGATATCTGAAAGTCCACAGTTCTGTTTGTCCCCTTATTCATTGTTTTCATTCAGGTACTTCTAGTAGTTGATGTTTAATCCACTTCTGTATCCTTCCTTTCAAAATTCATGGCTCCAGGATTATCTTCTGTACCTGTGTCAATTGGTTTCTATTTTCTTTGTTGAAGAGGGTCTGTGTAGCTTGTCTGTCTATTTTGCCATCTTACTGGAAGTCCTTTAATTACAAAGGATCTTAACTAAACAAACAGAGGTATACTGTTCAGAACTAGGTGATATATGAGAGTCACGAGATCCAAAAAAGGTTTTCCTAAAGCAGTGACTTTTAGTGTGAGACTTGAAGTCTGAATAGGAGTTACTTTGCTGAAAGGGGAAGAATAAGCATTCCAATGGAAAGTCTCTAAGCAGCACACGTAGTGTTTCAGAGTGTCTAGAAGAAGTGGAGAGAAAGGAAGGGAAGAGGAATCATCATAAAGGGTCTTGTACATAACGTGGCATATTTAGTCCTTAAACCCACCAGCCACTCTTTGGAAGGAAGGTTGGGCAATCTACTTTCATAGTGATACTACCTTGGAAACCCAAGGAGGGGTCGCTATGAGTTGGATCCAAATCGATGGCAGTGAGTTTGGTATTTTAGGTTTCCTAAAAGCAACAGAAAGTTATTGAAGGATTCTGTGATAGCTTGAGCTGTGTGTCAACTTGGCTGGACCGCTATTCTGTTTGGTTTAAGCAGTTGTGGTGTGGGTTATTCCCATGATGGGATCGGATGTATATGTTTTGAGCAACCAATCCATTGAAAGGGAGTTTCCCTAGGGGTGTGGCCTTATTCCAATATATTTATGGACATCCTGGGGAAAGAGACACTCTTCTGTGGATCAGGATCATGTTGTGCTGACTACAACTGTCTGTGAGCGACCAATCCACCATTCGGCCTGGAGATCTTGGATTTGTCATTCATTGGAGTCAACAGCTGGTATACTGCCTGCCAACCTTGAGCTCCTCAGCCCCTGCAGCTGCGTGAGTTGAGAAAAGCCTCCAGATTGACATTTGATCCAAGAACTTGGGACTTGCTAGCTTCTATAAATATGTGAGCCATTTT
>NW_006921991.1:293554-295129 GCF_000298275.1 Orycteropus afer afer
ATCTTTTCTGTCTTGCATAACTCACTGCCATCGAGTCGGATCTGACTCATAGTGATCCTTCCTTGTGTTTCCAAGGCAATATCACTAAGGAAGTAGATGGCCCAACCTTCCTTTCAGGACATCTATCCCATACACACAAGTCTAATTCTAAGCCCTGGATATATATCATTCTGCTCCCAGCAATTTTCCTAATCTGAATTATTCAATATATAATTGTCACCTAGGGTCACTCAGGAGAGTCCATAGTGATCTTTGATATTCTACATTTCACAGAAACATCCAGGTATGCATAGGCACTGCTCTTATGTTCCAATCTGAGCTTCTCCCACCAGCATGAGTCACAGACAAATCTCTTTATTTTTCTGATAGTCCGTTGCTTAACTGTTGGAATACATACTTACACACATACACTCACCTGTATTCTTTTGAGGACAAACACTATTCAGCAGAGACAAAGCAAACAAACTCTGTAAGAAGGAAAAGGAAATAATTCCCTAAAGTTCCATAATTTACAAGGTCACCTCTCTCACAATGGAGCTAGTATGGCACATTATTATGCAAAGTGGTGTTAGTTCCTTTCTTTTGTCCCCTTCTCTCATATTGTACCTCCTTGAGTCTGCCAAGAATAAGAAATGGCCCATTACTGAGCCATATACCTCTTAATGACCACTCTGTTAGCTACACAAAGATCTGGTTAAAGCTTGAAATTACCTCTTGAAACTTTCCAATTAGGTATTAGACAAAAGCCATCCGTCTCCCCAGTCTCTCTCTTAGGAGGAGGACTTCAATGCTTAGGAAGTAGGGGGAGTAAGTATGATTAGATTTGGATTTTTATCAGCATATCTTGGGTTTTAAGTGGAAAGTGGTGGGAGGAGGAATTCAAGAGTGGATGCTAGGGGGCCAGTAGGAGACAATGACCTGATAGATTGTATTAATTTCCCAGTCAAATAACTTGTAAAAGAGGTGAAGGAAGGAAATATTGTCCAATATGACAGATTCTTGTGTATACTGTGGAAAATAACTAAGATGGTCATGTTTTAGAAATTTATAGATCTCTATCATGATTTGACTCATAATGACCCCTCCTTGGATTTCCGAGGCAATATCGCTATGAAAGTAGATTGCCCAATCTTCCTTCTGAGGAGTGGCTAGTGGGTTTGAACCACCAGCCTTCTGGTTAGCAGTCAGATGCCTTAGGCACTACACCACCAGAGCTCCCATTTTATAGTGAGGTAGGAAAATCTATTAAAATGAGATGATACCCCTCCAAAAAAAAAATTACCAAACAGTGATAGACTCTAAGATCTGTACAAACTAATCTAACCTTTTCCTTATTTCTTTCCAAAGGCAAACCCCTACCAACAATAATAAAAGGTACAGAAACTTAATGTGTGATGATGATCATGTTAAAAGTTGTTGCTATTGTTGTTATATGCCGTTGAGCCAGACCCGACTCATAGCCACCCCTCCTTGGGTTTCCAAGGTGGCATCATATTAAAAGTTGTTGTTGTTGTTGTTATGTGCCGTCAAGTCGGCCCCGACTCATAGCGACCCCTCCTTGGGTTTCCAAGGCAA
>NW_006921991.1:295639-298772 GCF_000298275.1 Orycteropus afer afer
AAGATTAGAATGTACCTCTTGATGCCAAGTATTGCAGTACAACAAATTAACCTTTGACCAAAATAATTATTTTTCCACTTTCTGGATGTCTAAGTCAGTTAAGCATTTTCAGATCAATGCAACCATATGTCTACCTGTAACACTTGAAAAATTATTTCTTATTTGAAGAATAACCCTTCTGTCTCACAAAGGACATATTATGTCTTCCAACTCAGAAGGGTAGGCAACTGGCTGTTTCACAATATTTGACATGTTGAAACAGTTCAGAAGTGCTTAACTATTTGCATCATATTAAGATATCACATTGAAACATTCCCACACAAAGTTGACCCAAAACAATAGTCTGGTGCAAATCATTTTCAAGACCTTAATTTTCTCAGGATTGTTGAGATCAATACCTTTCTCTGCACCATATATCTTTGTGACAGTAATTAGCTTTGTAGTAATGTTGGTGGAGACAAGACGTTTCCATGGAGAAGAAAGCTCTATGAGTTGTTATGTATGTGAAAGGAATTTCAGGAAGAAAATGGTATAGAGTAGTTAGTCCTCTAAATAGTCTGGATTTATTCCTTTACTTAGATCCTGATTTTTCATATTTTTTCTGTTTCATCCTGACATTTATTTTTATATTTCTGAACTTTTGGCTAAAGAACAGCACTATCATTATTAAATTGTTCATTATAGTCATCTTTTCTAGAAACTTAATTTATACCTAAGGTTGCAGTGTTCAAGTTTGCAAGGATTCTAGTTTATTTGCAGCTTATTTCTTAAGTAAAGTTTCTGTGGAAATCTCACTGCAAAGTGAGGCAGTGCCAACATAACAAAATCACCCACTTTTTCCTTTGAGCAGAATCAGACTATGATCTTAAAAATTGTGTGATCTGTGCCTGTGTGTACTGATGCCATATTTTTTCCTAGTCATTGTCATGTAATCAACACCTGCATATGCTACCGTTTTTATAAAAATCTGCCTCATCAAGGTGCCTGCAAGCACCCTTGTAGGCACTCAGCCCTAACTGTTTCTTTCTTTGCACAATGAAATAAAACAATTTTTCTCTCCTCAACTCGGTCTCCCATTTATTGGCTTAATGGAGTCAAGCCAAGCAGGGCCTGGAGTTCCCAGCAACAGACACAATCCCCCCCAAAAAATTGTGTCTCATTTTCTACCAAACATAATAATACAATAATGTTCTCTGTTGTGTTATGGCACTCTAAAATCTAGGGTACTTAGCATGACAAAAATGGCTTACACAAGGTCTGACTCCAACTCAAAATCCCCAAACACTTACCTCACAGGGTCCTCAGGATCTCTGGAGACAATGGGGTACAAGAAGCCTCTTCTGTGGTGCCTGTTCTGGTCCTTTACCCCCAGGAGATCCTGCTGAGTAAAGATGGATTTGAATCTTGCCAACTATGTAATTTGTGCTAGGGGAGAAGGCCTTAGACTTGTGTAAGGACACTCCATAATCTGGAGTTCTTGGTATAACTGAAATGGCTTACATAAGGTCTGACTCCAACTCAACTTTGTCCTAGGCTCTGCTTCTGTTTCTGAGAAGATGATTCATGACTGTTGATGGGTAAACAAGGAAGAGACAGCTAGCTTATCTTCAGGAGGAATGTGGTTGAAAGAAGATTAACTAATATGGGGAAAAGTGCTTACACAAGGAACTTGCCTGGGTATGTCCTTCTTATACAAAGAACTTGCATGGGCATGTCTTTAATGACTTAGCAAAAATAGGTGATCAGAACTTACTTTAGCTGTTGTTGTTGTTGTTATGTGCCATTGAGTCGGACCTAACTCATAGCGACCCCTCCTTAGGTTTCCGAGTCAGTACCACTACGGAAGTAGATTGCCCCATCTTCCTTCCAAGGAGTGGCTGGTGGGTTTGAACCCCCAGCCTTCTGGTTAGCAGTCAAGTGCCTTAGGCACTATGCTACCAGAGCTCCCCTATGCTACAAGAGCTCCCTGCTTTTGCTAGACAGTCAAAATATATTTTATTGTTATTTCCTGATATTTTAATATTTAAGTCCTGCACAGTCTCAACTGGGGGAGCACTTTGTAATTGCCTGGTTGCTCTGTGCTACTTGATTCATGAATCGTTCCATCACTCAATAAACCACTTTTGCTTTTTTTAAAAAAAAAATACTTTAAGCAGATTCTGTGTTTTTGCTCTATGACACTGTAAAGGAGATCCCATAGGATCAGAATAAACCACACACAAAAAATCAGAGCTCCCAAAATAATGACAAACATTGTCAATAGCACAATATTTTACTGTGTATAAATATGCTGTTTAATTCAAGTTCTGAATAAAGGTATAATTGTTAAAGTTTTATCCAGGGATGTTAATATCAGTGCATTCTTAACAAAGGAATGAGGTGGGCAAACCCCACCTTTATCACTAACCACATAGCAAGGATCAGTATGAATCCAATTCCTAGCTGGAAGTGGATCCAGGCCTCACTTTCTTGCATTTCTAATGCTCATTACTAGCCACTTCTGTGGCAATTCCACTCTCAGACCCTAACCATCCAGAGTTAGATCAGACTTCATCCCTGGACATCCTGAGCTGGGTCAAAACATCCCTGACCACCTGAGGCCAGGTCATCAAGGTGCAATCATTGGCTTAGGAGTACGTACACCTCCCTGAACTTCAAACCAGCTGGCCTTCCCCTCATGCATCTAGTCCCCTGGGACTAGGCCACGAGCTAGAAGGACTCTATCCTTCTTCATCGCCTGCCTATGGAGTACAACCTTTATTACCCAACCACTTAGAGTGAGGTCTATGGAGTACAGTCTTTATTACCCAACCACTTGGAGCGAGGTCTACACAAATTGACTTTGTACTGCCAACCTTTCTGACTCATTGCCCCTGTGCATTTACTAAATCACTATTAGCTCACAAAACTCAAAGAGACTGTTACCCATGCTTATTTACCCATTATTATTACCAAAACGGATATAAAAAAAGAGACACATCAGGCAAGATACAGGAAAGTTCCTGGCTGGAGGCCTCTATCGTCCCCAGAGATTGCTGCTCCTGGTAGCGTAGTTCCTAAGGCACTTGGCTGCTAACCAGAAGGCTGGCGGTTCAAACCCACCAGCCACTCCTCAGAAGGAAGGTTGGGCAAT
>NW_006921991.1:299143-307149 GCF_000298275.1 Orycteropus afer afer
CTATGCAGCCCCTACTTGTCTGGCTATTTTAAAAAAAAAAAAAAAGCATCTTTATTACTTGGGCTGTTTCCAGAAACCAGTATCAAAGGGCCAAACCAAATATTTTTGTGGGCAGCCATAAAGGAAAAATCTTTTTAGAGGGGATAGTTAATGCTTGAGGGGTTTACATGGCCTTTTAACTTTGAGTGGAAGTATATACATGAGATGACTTTTAAGGAATAGAGAGTGCATCAGCTACAAATCCCCCTCCTGCTGGGTGTATCAAAAAATGAGAATACTTCGGAATGATGTGTAACTTTTCTAAAACAAACCAAACAAATAGCACACTTGTCTTGTAGAATAAAATCATAGGGTATAGGGAAAGGGGCACATGTTTTGTAATTAGAAATAATATGGCTTTAGATCCTAGTTCTGCAACTTTTTAACAATCTGAGGCCAATTTTCTCAAGCATAGAATGAGAATAAAACTGATTATACTGTTTCTGTAGGAATTAAGTGAAATGTTTGCTAAACCACATGGCTCAGAGTAGGTGTAAAATCCTTTCTGGTCCTTTTACCTTTAATCAGTTACTGTTGACTTGATTGCCACTCAAGGAGTCCCCAGATTGTACAAATGTGCTCACAGAAGAAGGGCCTGTCAATCTGTGGTTTTTTGTTTGCTTTTTACTCTTTAGGACTAGTTTTTTGAGACAGACATAGAGATGATAAAAGCAAGTGTCCTCTAACCACAATTTCAGACTTATCATATTGCATCTCTGTTAGTGGTCCTGTGGTCTTATTTCCTTTGCCCTTCTGAGTAGAAACCTCTAAAACTGGGACATCAGCTGAAGAAGCCCAAATACCTCACTTTGAGGTGGCCAATACCCCACAGTAACCATCAGAGCATGAAATGGAATGCTTGAAGATCTATATCCTAGGCCTTAGCTGAAATGGGCTGATATTGATCATGTTGAATCAGACCATCATATGGTCTACTATGCCAAGAACAACAAACTGAAGAGGAGTGGCATCAGACTCATCATCAAAAAGGACATTTCAAGATCTATCCCGAAGTACAAGGCTGTCAGTGACAGGATAATATCTATACTCCCACAAGAAAGACCAGCTAATGCAACTCTCATTCAAATTTATACATCAACCACTAATGCCAAAGATGAAAAAAACAATTGAAGATTTTTACCAACTGAAACAGTCTGAAATTGACCAACAATGCAATCAAGATGCATTGATACTTACTGATGATTGGAATGTAGAAGTGGAAACAAAGAAGAAGGATCAGTAATTGGAAAACATGGCCTTGATAATAGAATCGACTATCATTGCTGATGTCAGATGGATCTTGGCTGAAAGCAAAGAATAGCAGAAAGATGTTTACTTGTGTTTTATTGGCTATGCAAAAGTATTTGATTGTGTGGAGCATAACAAATTATGGATAACATTGAGAAGAATAAGAATTCTGGAACACTTAATTGTGCTCTTAAGAAACCTGTACATGAACCAGGAGGCTGTTGTTTGAACAGAACAAGGGGATACCGCATGGCTTAAAATCAGGAAGGGAGTGTGTCAGGGTTGTATCCTTTCACCATACTTGTTCAATCTGTATGCTGAGCAAATAATTCAAGAAACTGGACTATATAAAGAACATAGCACCAGGATTGGAGGAAGACTCATTAACAATCTGCGATTTAGAGATGACACAACCTTGCTTGCTGGAAGTGAAGATGACTTACTGATGAAGATTAAAGGCTACAGTCTGCAACATGTATTACACCTGAACACAAAGAAAATGAAAATCCCCACAAATGAGCCAATAAGCAGCATCATGATAAATGGAGAAAAGATTGAAGTTGTTGAAGATTTCATATTACTTGGTTCCACAATCAACACTAGTGGAAGCAGCAGTCAAGAAATCAGACAATGCTTTGCACTGAGCAGATCTGCTGCAAAAGACCTTTTTAAAGTGCTGAAGGGCAAAGATGTCTCTTTGAAGACAAAGATATGCCTAACCCAAGCCATGGTATTTTCAATTGTCTCATAAATATGTGAAAGCTGGACAATGAATAAGGAAGACTGAAGAAAAGTTGATGCTGTTGAGTCATGGTGTTGGTGACGAATAGTGACAGTACCATGGACTGCCAGAAGAACTAACAGATCTGTCCTAGAAGAAATGCAGCCTGAGCACTCCTTGGATTTGAGAATTGTCAGACTTCCTCTCATCTACTTTGGTCGTGTTGTCAGAAGGGACCATTCCCTCAATGAGATGGATTGACACAGTGACTACAATGATTGGCTCAAGTATGGCAAGTCTTGTGAAGCTGGTGTAGGACCGGGCAGTGTTTTGTTCTGTTGTACATGGTGTTGCTATGAGTCAGAGGTCTTCCCCTTTTTCATTGACCCTCCACTTTACCAAGCATGATATCCTTCTCCAGGAGTGGTCACTTCTGACATGACCAAAGTAGGTGAGATTAAATCTGGTAATTCTCCCTTCCAAGGAGAATTCCAGCTGCACTTCTTCCAGGATAGATTTGTTTGTTCTTCTGGCAGTCCATGGTACTTTCAATATTCTTCATCAACACCACAATTCAAAAGCATCAACTCTTCTTCAGTCTTCCTTATTCATTGTCCTGCTTTCACATCAATATGAGGCAGTTGAAAATACCATGACTTGGGTTAGGCACACATTAGTCTTCAAAGAGACACCTTTGCTCTTCAGTACAATACCAAACCAAACCAAACTCACCACCATCAAATCAGTCCCGACTCATAGCAACCCCTCCTTGGGTTTCCAAGGCAGTATCTCTACAGAAGTAGATTGCCCAGTCTTCCTTTCAAGGAGTGGCTGGTGGGTTTGACCAGCCAGCCTTCTGGTTAGCAGTCAAAGAAACCAAAGGTTTATTGCGTTGGGCAAATCTGCTGCAAAGGACCTGTTTAAAATGTTAAAAAGCAAAGATATTACTTTGATGACTAAAGTAAGCCTGATTGAAGCCATGGTGTTTTCAATGGCCACATATGCATGTGAAATCTGGACAGTGAAAAGGAAGACAGAAGAAGAAGATGCATTGGAATTATGGTGTTGGTGAAGAGTATTGAATGGACTGCCAGAACAACAAACAAATCTGTCTTGGGGGAGGTATAGCCAGAATATTCCTTAGAAGGAAAGATGGCAAGACTTTGTCTCACATACTTTGGACATTTTATCAGGGGAGATTACTCCCTGGAGAAGGATATCATGCTTGCTTGGTAAAGTAGAGGGTCAATGGAAAAGAAGAAGACCTTCAACAAGAGGGATTGGCACATAGTTGCAACAGTGGGCTCAAATATACCTACTATTCTGAAGACAGCACAGGACAGAGCAACGTTTTGTTCTGTTATACATTGTGTCTCTATGCATCAGAACCAACTTGACAGCACCAAACAGATCATGACCATGGATGCTAGAAGGAATTTATTCAAAGGTTTGCTAGTCCCTGTATCAGGAACAACTTCTAGGACTTCCATCCATTGCCTTATATCCATAAAAGGATTTTTTTAAATGAGTTCAGAAGTGAGCTTGTGGGAAAAATGTACAAACTGGCCTTCATATTTGTTAGGCTTTTGACCTTTCACAGAACTTTTGACTAAGAAAGGGGAAAACCCTCAAATTTTTTGTTTTTTCTTCCTGTCAATTTATCTTTCCTTCTATTGCTTTGAAACATATGTATCTGAGGGGAATTTTAAAATTCATGTCTTAGATTTGTTTTTCTGATTACACATAATTCATCAATCTTGCTCTTCACAAGCTATTTAATACTCAGGAAGTCATTTAAGTCATTTCAGAATCTTCCTCAAATCCAACAGGAAGTTGTGTTTACAAAGGGCAAACAAACTTGGAATACTCTCACATTACGTTTGAATCCAAATGTAGAAGCCATCAATATTTTGGAATGAGAGAGAAATTTAACCTAATCCTTCTCTGTAAATAAGAAAGATCCAATGTAATGTCCTCTAAGTACCCTTTCTGATAACTGTATCTGGACGTGATATATGTAATTTTATATTGTGGTTGTTATGTGCTGTCAAGTCAGACCTGATTCATAGCAACCCCTCCTTGGGTTTCCGAGGCAGTATCACTATGGAAATAGATTGCCCAACATTCCTTCTGAGGAGTGACTGGTGGGTTTGAACCGCCAGCCTTCTGGTTAGCAGTCAAGTGCCTTAGGCACTGTGCTACCAGAGCTCCACATATATAATTCATCATCTATGCTTTAGGGTTATATAATTACTTGTGTTTGTCTTCTATCTTTAACAGAGATGCTTGATATAAGAAGAAGGAAACTAAATCTAAGCTCAGATGCCCAAGGTTAAGTCCTAGCATTTCCAGCTTTGTGACCTTATACAAATCACTGCACATCACTGAACCTCATCCATTTCGCATATTTCATGAATATTGAACCAATCAAAAGTGATAAAGTCCCTGAACATATTCCATAAATGCCTTAATTGATTTGTTGTTATTGTGTGCCGTCAAGTTGCTTCCAATTCATAGAGACCCTGTAGGACAAAGTAGAAAGAAAGAGCTCTGATGGAGCAGTGGTGAAGTACTCAGCTGCTAACTGAAAGGTTGGCGGTTCAAACCCACCTACAAGTTTCTCTGCAGTTTGCTTCTGTAAAGATTACAGCCTTGGAAACTCGATGGGGGCAGTTCTACTCTGTCTCACAGGTTCACTATGAGTTGGAATTGACTCGACGGCAACAGGTTTGGTTTGTTTTTTTAAAAATCTTTACAGGAGTAGGTTGCCAGGTCTTTTTCCCACACCTTTTGGCTAGCAGCTGAGTGCTTAACCATTGCACCACCAGCCTCCTTCCCTAAATGATAATTTCATGTAATTGCCGTTTCCTTTTAAATCTACAGAGCAATTTATACTTTTTTTTTTTAAGCAAATATTTGTTATGGTACTGGAAAGAAACATGAGAAAAGAGGGATAAAGTTTCATTTTCAGCAGACATTCTTTTTTATGCCAAACTGGAATGCCATTATCAAAATAACTTTGTGCTATTACATACCCTATTGCGGCCATTTCTAAATAGAGGAAAGTCAAACCTACTAAGTCCTGGGAAGCTCATTTTTGTAAATGTCTCCAGATTAGACATTTTACCATATTTTACAGTGAGTTGGTATTTTACAGAGAATATACTACTTATTTTCTGCTTAAAGTATGTATTACTTGTACTACATAATACAGTATATAATTACAGAAGAGACATTTTAAAATAAAATCTTGATTTTTATGTAATGTTTTGCTTAAAATTTTAGGTGCCAACATATTTTAGAAATAAGTATGTCACTTGCATCTTTATGCTTCTAACAAAAGATGAAGTAAATGTGTTTACCACCACATGTGATCCCCCAAGAGGGTGCATTTTGTTCTGGATGTCAAATATTAAGTGGAAGAATAACAGGGTGCAGACATATTGAGATGCTCACTCAGTGGCTGATGGTTTTCCTGCCAGTGGGTGATAAAAATCAAATCCCCAAACTACCTTTTCTGAGTTTTTTACTAATTATTTTGACATCTGTGGTGAAGCGGAGTGTAGACTAACCTTGTTCATTTCCCATCCCACAATTAAACTTCTGGTAGTTCAGGTCAGAAGCTTATCTTTGGAAATTTGAGAGTAAAATAATTTTAAATTAATAGAAACTATAAAATAACTTCTTTGATATGTATACTAAAATATTCAGATTCAGTAAAAAACAGTCTTTCATGTAGGGTAAAAATTGCACTCAATTCCTTACTCTATTTACTGTGATTTTTCTCCATGTATAGATGTCAGAATCAAAGGGTACATGAAAATAGGAGCATTCATGTAAAATGGTTCATGTCATAGAACACAGATGAGTAGAATAGAGCTGGGACTGGGATGTGGTGCATACAATGGTGGAGATAAGAAAACTGAGTGCACAGAGAGTTTTCCTTTCCCTAGAAAAGGAAGGAAAATACATCTCAATTTCAGAAAAAAAAAAGAAGAAGAAGAATATAGCCAAAAAGGAAATAAATTGTCTACTGCAAAGGAAAAACATTAAATTTCCCTCATTCATGGTACCTACAGAAAATGTTTGGTGATATAACTGTGTCTATAGCATGGGGTTTAGGCAGGTAAACCTATACTGGGTGACCTGCAACTTACCAGAAGAAAGGAGGATTGTCACAAAAATCTTTTCAGGAAAAGATTATGGTGGGAGAAACTGGAGGCAGAATACACATGTATAAGTAGGAATACACACAAAATGGAGGCATTAATAGGTGAAAGGACATAATGTCTACTATTTGCTTTAAAACACATCGTCAAATTTTTTAACACTGGAGGACTGAAGCAAATTACTTATATACACAACATGGATGCATCTCAAAAACACTGTAGTGAGTGAAAGAAGCATTACATAAAAAGCACATACCATGTGATTCCATTTACAAGAAATTGTAAAACTAATCTTTGGTGAAAAAAAATCACAAAAATGACTCTCTTGGGAGACATGATTGACTGGGAAGGGGCACAAGGGAATTTTCTGGAGTGATGGCAGTGTTCTATACCTTAATAGGAATTTGGGCTACACAAGTGTATGCATATGTCAAAACTCATCAAATGGTATACTAAAGATTTGTGAATTTCACCATATGTAAATTTCATTCAAAATAAGGAATTATAAACAAACCTTGAACTCTATTACTAATATAGGAGCTCTGGTAGCATAGTGCCTAAGGCACTTGACTGCTAACCAGAAGGCTGGAGGTTCAAACCCACCAGCAACTCCTTGGAAGGAAGATGGGGCAATCTACTTCCATAGTGATACTGCCGCAGAAACCCAAGGAAGGGTCGCTATGAGTCGGGTCCGAGCCATCGGCACATAACAACAACAACAATATGCTAACTGAAGTAACTGGGGCAAGATATGCTGATGTCTGCAACTCACTCAGAAATACATCAAAATACATAAGAAGGAATGACTGTGGATAGATAGAGGGATGGATAGATATGTGCAAAACAAGTATTAAAAAAAAACCACTGCCATCAAGGCAATTCTGACTCGTAGTGATGCTATAGACAGAGTAAAACTGCCCCATGGGGTTTCCAAGGCTGTAAATCTCTTTTTAAAAGAAATTTATTTTGATTTTGGGGAAAGTTTACAGAGAAATTGGTTTTCCATTTAATAATTCATACACATTTTGTTTGGTGACATTGATTGCAATCCCCTCAATGTAACAGCATTCTCCCCAGCTCCTCCCTGTGGTTATTATTCCCCTTTGTCCTTCTTAACTATCAAATTTGCCTTCTGAACTTTACACATGGGCAAATGCTGCCCTTTATATCTCTTTTTTTTCCTTAAAATTATTATTGTGATTTGGGTAAAAGTTTACAGAGAAAATTCATTTTCCATACAGCAGTTCATACACATTTTGTTTCATGACATTGATTTCAATCACCATAAAATAACAGCTCTTTCCACTTCCTCCCTGTGGTTACATTTTCCCTAGGACCTTCTTGCCTATGCATTCCTGCTGGCTGAGTTATTTTCCTGTGCAAATACCGCCCTTCTGTTCTCCCATGATTGATTGTTCTAAGAAGTGTACCTATTGTTGTTGCTAGGTGCCACTGAGTTGTCTCCAACTCATAATGATGCTATGTACAGTAGAACAAAACACTGACCGGTCCTGTGTCAGCCCCATGATCCTTGCTATACCTGAGCCCATCATTGCAGCCACTGTGTCAATCCATCTCGTTGAGGACCTTCTCATTTTTGTTGATCCTTCACTTTACCAAACATTATATCCTTCTCCAGGGAATGGTCCTTTCTGACCTGACCAAAGTAGGTGGGACAAAGTCTGGCCATTCTCACTTCCAAGGAGCATTCTGGCTGCACTTCCTCCAGGACAGATCTGTTAGTTCTTTTAGCAGTCCACGGTTCTTTCAGCATTCTCCGCCAACACCACAACTCAGAAGCATCGACTCTTCTTCGGTCTTCCTTATTC
>NW_006921991.1:309585-312215 GCF_000298275.1 Orycteropus afer afer
ACTGGCCAATTCTTTGGTCTGTCTCAGTCTAGAAGCTCTGCTGAAACCTGTTCACCTTGGGCAGTCCTGCTGGCACAGCATCCAGCCTCACAGCAACATGCAAGCCACCACCATATAACAAACTGAGAGATGAGTTCATCTCCCTTAGCTGTTCTGACCACTTTGGTTACTTCCTGGCCTTCCCCCTACCTGTTCTGACTGTCAGCCCTGGCTCCTGTTTCCTACCTGGGGGCTCTCCCCTCCTTACCTACATGGTGTAAAGGTACACCTTACATGCCTGTCTATTGTTTGGCTGGAAGTCATGGGAGTGAGTTCAATTTTAGTCCTGAAGAGTGAGTAGGGTCCATAGTCTTGGGGGTTTCACCAGTCTCAGACTAGTAAGCCTGGTCTTTTTTATGATTTTGAGTTTTTTGGACATTGTTCTCCCACTCTGTCCAGGATTCCCTGTACTGAACTCTTGAGTGGTTGGCAGTGGTAGCCAAGCACCATCTAGTTCTTCTGCTCTCATGGTCAAGTAGGCTGAGGTTCGCATGGTCCATTAGTCCCTTGGTCTAATTGTTTCCATGCATCTTTGGTTTTCTTCATTCTTTGCTCTGGAAGAAGAGATGCCCATTGTTGCATCTAGATGGCCGCCTGCAAGCTTTTAAGACCGCAGTTGCTACTCACCCAAGTAGGATGTAGAACAATGTTTTTGTAAGGTATTTTATGCCAATTGAGCTTGATATCCCCCATGACTATGGTCCAGCAGCACACTACCTCAGGGTGGCTGGCTGTGGCTAAGGAGTTATCACAACTTTGCCCCCTGTTACTTCTATTTATATGGACATTCTTATAGCACATATACATATGAATGTGGAAATATCTTCTGCCAAACTTATATATTGTTGTGAGTATATTCTCTTTTCCCTGAACATACCTGATCATTCAGCCTGTCTACCTATAAATCTATCCATAGATTAATGTTTATTATTACTGATATACAGTATTGTATATGTAAAATAAGCCAGCCCTGGGACCAGCAGAAAGCAAGGAGTTTGCATGCATGGAGTGCCCCAGTGGCAGGGCACAGTAAGCAAGCCCCGGGACCAGTGGAAGGTGGGAGTGTGCATTTGAGGAGTGTCCCAGGGGGCAGGCTGCAGTAACCCAGCCTGGGAACAGCAGAAGGTGGGTGTTTGCCAGGTAAGCGAGCAGGGTGAGTGAGACCAGAAAATGAGCAGAACATTTCTGGAACAGCTAAGAAAGACAAACTTGTCTGTAAGTTTGTTGTACTGTGGTAGATTAAGTGTTACTGTGAGGCTGGAGGATATGACACTGGTGTTTCAAGTGCCAGTACAGTTACCCATGGTGGACAGGTTTCAATGGAGCTTCCAAATTAAGACAGACTTGGAAGAAGGAAGAGGCCATTCACTTCTCAAAGAATTGGCCAGTGCAAACCTTATGAATAGCACGAAACACTGTCTGATATATTACTGAAAACTATGATTAGCCCAGAAACATTGATATAGTGCCAGAAAATGAGCCCCTCGGGTCAGAAGGTACTCAAAATATGACTGGGGAAGAGCTGCCTCCTCAGAGTAGAGCCAACCTTAATGATGAGGATAGAGTAAAACTTTTGGGACTCCCATTTGCTGATGTAGCATGTCTCATGTTGAGAAGAAACAGCTGTAAACATCCATTAATAATCAGAACATGGAATGTATGAAATATGAATCTAGGAAAACTGGAAGTTGTCAAAAATGAAATGGAATGAATCAAGATCAATATCCTAGGCATTAGTGAGCCAAAATGGACTGTTTTGGGCCATTTTGAATCAGACAACCATATGATCTACTATGCCAGGAATGACAAATTGAAGAAGAGTGGTGTGGCATTCATCATCACAAAGAATGTATCAAGATCTATCTTGAAGTACAATGCTGCCAATGATAGGATAATATCCATACACCTGCGAGGAAGACCAGTTAATTCTATTTTTATTCAAATTTATGCACCAACCACCAAAGCCAAAGATGAGTAAATTGAAGACTTTTACCAACTTCTTCAGTCTGAAATTGACTGAACATGCAATCAAGATGTGTTAATTATCACTGGTGATTGGAATGCAAAAGTTGGAAACAAAGAAGAATCACCAGTAGGTGGAACATATGGCGTTGGTGATAGAAATGACACTGGAGATTGCATGATAGAATTTTTACAAGACTAATAACTTATTCATCATGAATACCTTTTTTCAACAACACAAACAGTGGCTATACACATGGACTTCACCAGACAGAGTACGCAGGAATCAAATCAACTACATCTGTGGCAAGAGGTGATGGAGAGGCTCAATACTTTCAGCCAAAACAAGGCCAGGAGCTGATTGTGGAACAGACCATCAACTGCTAACATGCAAGTTCAAGTTGAAACTTAAGACAATTAAAACAAGTCCATGAGAACTGAAATATGACCCTGATTATGTCTAACCTGAATATAGAAATCATCCAAAAAATAGATTTAATGCATTGAACACTAATGACAAAAACCAGAGGAACTGTGGGATGACATCAAGAACATCATCCATGGAGAAAGCAAAAGGTCATTTAAAAAAAAAAAGGAAAGGAAAAGAAATACAAATTGTGTACTTTCAG
>NW_006921991.1:313331-314208 GCF_000298275.1 Orycteropus afer afer
GCTTGAGAAGACAAAGTCAATTATTATAATGAAATGTGCAAAGACCTGGAGTTAGAAAACCAAAAGGGAACAACATGCTTGGCATTTCTCCAGCTGAAAGAACTGAGGAAAAATTTAAGCCTTGAATTGCTACATTGAAAGATTCCATGGGCATTATGTTGAATGATGCTGGAAACATCAAAATGGGATACACAGAGTCACTATACCAAAAAGAATTGGTAGATGATCATCCATTTCAGAAGGTGGCATATGATCAAGAATCAATGGTATTGAAGGAAGAAGTCAAACCTTCACTGCAATAATTGGTGAAAACAAGGCTCTAGGAATTTATGGAATACCAAATGAGATGTTTGAACAAATGGATGCCATACCGCAAGCACTCACTTGGCTATGCCGAGGGATTTGGAAGACTGCTGCCTGGCCAACGACTGGAAGATATACATATTTGTACCCATTCCAAAGAAAGGTGATCCCACAAAATGTGGAAATTGTCAAACAATATCATTAGTATCACACACAAGTAAAGTTTTACTGAAAATAATTCAAAAACGCTTGCAGCAGTATATTGACAGAGAACTTCCAGAACTGCAAGCTGGATTCAGAAGGGGATGTGGAGTGAGGGATATCATAGCTGATGTCAGATGGATCTTGGCTGAAAGCAAATAATACCAGAAAGATGTTTACTTATGTTTTATTGACTATGCAAAGGCATTCGATTGTGTGGTTCATAACAAATTGTGGATAACATTGAGAAGAATGGAAATTCCAGAACACTTAACTGTACTCGTGAGGAACCTGTACATAGACCAGGAAGCTGTCATTCAAATAGAACAAGGGGATACTGCATGGTTTAAAATCAGGAAGGGAGTGTGTCAGG
>NW_006921991.1:315033-316998 GCF_000298275.1 Orycteropus afer afer
TGGAGGAAGATGTCATGCTTGGTATAGTAGTGGGTCAATGAAAAGGGGGAAGGCCCTCAACAAAATGTATTGACATGGTGGCTGCAGCAATGGGTTCAGGTATAGTAGGGATCGTGGGGCAAGCACAGTGCCAGGTAGTGTTTCATTCTGTTGTACATAAGGTCACTATGAGTTGGAGATGACTCATCAGCACACAAACAACAAACAGCCCCATGTGTAAAAATATTTATCTTTGTTTTCTGTACCTTTTGTGCACTTCTCTGTGTCTTCCTTTTCCATAGTGTTACCGTGCTGTTCACTCCCTTTTGCTATATTGCCCTTCCCTTCACTCAAATCAATACTTGTCTCTTACCTGTCTAGCAATTTTTCCTCCCCTTCATCCCCCTCATCCCTGGTAACCAAGAAAGAAAGTTTCCTCCCATATATAAAGCTTTCCTTGACTTAAAAAAAAAAACACATTTTATTGAAATATAATTTGTTGTTGTAGTTATATGCCATCGAGTCAGACCCGACTCATAGCGACCCCTCTTTGGGTTTCTGAGGCAGTATCACTACGGAAATAGACTGCCCAAACTTTCCTCTGAGGAGTGGCTAATGGGTTTGAACCTCCAGCCTTCTGATTAGCAGTCAAGCGCCTTAGGCACCATGCTACCAGAGCTCCTGAAATATAGTTTATGTACACTGAAGTGACATGAGTCAATGCATTTTTTTCAGTGTTCCCTCCACTACCCTCCCACCCCTGGTAACCAATAAAGAAAGTTTCTTTCCATATGTAAGTCTTTCCTTGACTTACAATAATGAACTAATACTGTATTTGTCCTTCTGTGATTGGCTTATTTCACTCAGCATAATGTTCTCCAAGTTCATCCGTGTTATGTGGTATTTTGCAAATTCTACATTATTCTTTAGTGTTGCAAAGTATTCCAGTGTATGTATGTACCATAGTTTGGTTATTCATTCTTCTGCTGATGAGCATTTCGGTTGTTTCCATCTCTTTGTTATTTTGAATAATGTTGCGATGAACATGGGTGTGTATGTATCTATTCATGTCCTGGCTCTCAGTTCTTTAGGATATATACCTAGTAATGGGATTCCTGGATCAAATGGTATTTCTATTTCTAACTTTTTCAGGAATCACCATACCATGCTTTCCACACCAGTTGCATGAGAGTCCCAACCTCTCCACTTCCTCACCAGCCTTTGTTATTTTCTCTCTGGTTGAACTTTGCTATTAGTGCTAGGGTGAGATGGCATCTCATTGTTTTGATTTGCATCTCTCTAATGGCTGAGGATCACAAACATTTCTTCATGTGTTTGTTGGCTGCCTGAATACTTCTTTGGTGAAGTGTCTATGTCTTCTGTCCTTTTTAATTGGATTGTTTGTCTTGCTAATGTTGAGTTGTTGGAGTTTTCTATAAATTTTAGAGATAACTCCCTTGTCAGATATGTTGTTGATGAGTATTTTTCCCCATCTGTAGGTTCTCTTTTTACTCTTTTGGAGAAGTCTTTTGATGTACATAAGACTTTAATTTTTTTATTGTTGTTTTTGTTAGGATTCTTTCTTTTTTCTTTAATTTTTATTGTGATTTTGGTGAAAGTTTACAGCAAAATTCATTTCCCATAAAGCATTACATACACATTTTTCTCATGACATTGACTGCAATTCCCCACAATGTAACAGCTCTCTTCCCACTTCCTCCCTGTGTTTTTCCCTCCTATTCACTCCTCCCCCGCTGAACTGTCTCCATGTGCAAACAATGCCCTTCTGTTCTCCCATGATTGATTGCTCCAAGTAGTGTATCTACCTGATGTAAATATTCAGCCCATATGCCTCTCTATTATTTGGCTGGAAGCTACAGAAGTGAGTACAATTCCAGACCTGAAGGATAGCTGGGGCCTAAAGTCTCAGGGGTCTCACCAGGCTCTATCAGACCAGCAAACCTGGTCTTTTTTTTTTTTTTAAAT
>NW_006921991.1:318620-319980 GCF_000298275.1 Orycteropus afer afer
AACTTTTCTAAATGGTATTGATTTCCTTATTCCCTATTCAGAGATCTCTTTGCTGGTGTAGAGGAATCCAACCAATCTTTGTATATTGACCTTGTATCCTGCCACTATGCTAAATCTTTCAATTAGTTCCAGTAGTTTTCTTGCTGAGTCTCCTGGGTTTTCTATGTACAGGATCATATCATCTGCAGATAGGGATAGTTTTACTTCTCCCTTACCAATTTGGATGCCTTTTATTTCCCTTTCTTGTTTGATTTCCCTGGCTGGGACTTCCAACACAATGTTGAATAGATGTGGAAATAGAGGGCATCACAAAGCTGTAAATCTTTACAGAAGCAGACTGCCTCATCTTTCTCCAGCGGAAAAGCTGATGGGTTCAAACTGCCAGCTTTTTGGCTAACAGCTCAATGTCTTAGTCACTGGACCACCAGAACCCCTTGAAGCAAGTACAGGAAAGAGTTAATTGCAGAATGTAGATTGTGGGAAAATTCATGTTCAGTACAAATTTTTTAACTCTTCTCTACATTTAAAAACTTTTTATGGTAAAATTTTGGAGAAAAAGTGGAAGATGGGCTTGTTTGGGTAGGATGGCAGAATAGGCAGAAAGACTGCACAGACCCTCTTCAACAAAGAAAAGTGGAACCAATTAACACAGATACAGAAGATAATCCTGGACCCTTGAGCCTTGAAGGGAAGGATATAGAAGTGGACTAAACTCCAAGTAGCAGAAGAATTTCCAGGAAAACACCAAAAAAGGTAACATACAGAGCTGCAGTCTGGCAGTGATTCTGACAGCACAGACAGCTTGGATATTGCCAAGTGGTGGTAGGACCTAAGAATTAACCTAACTATCAGCCCTACTAGCCAGGGACTGTGCAGAGGATTGCTCTGGTGGCTGGTGAATAAAAGGGGAAGCAGCAAAGAGAAAGGTGGGCTGAGCTGTGGACTTTTGCCTGTCTGAAGGGTGCAGCCATTTTGAGTGTTTACAAGTGGTCTGATCATTTTGATTATTTAAAGTGACAGCATTCTCCCAGATTCCAAGGACTTAAGAACAGGCTCCACTTGCCGAGAACCCCAAGGACATTCCAGACCTGGAGGACTGGAAAGGTGTGACATTGCCCTTGTTACTCTCATACCTCACACACTCTTGGTGAACAGAGGTGTGGCCATCCCTCACTCCCACCCACCTTCTAGGCTGGCAGGAATTCCATCCCAGTCTGCATGCTCGGACAGACCCTGGGTGCCTTGCCATGCCCGGATATTTTTTCCTTTTTTTCTGTTTGTTAGTTAGTTTGTTTTGGTCTCTTTTAAAATTATTATTATTTTTATTATTACTTTTTTCTGTTTTACTATTATTCTTTAT
>NW_006921991.1:321392-322775 GCF_000298275.1 Orycteropus afer afer
TTAAAACCAGACCAACCTTACAAGAGACACTAAAGGGAGTCCTTTGAACAGAGAACCAAAAATAGCAAACAACAACTGACAATTAATACAAAGATCACAGAAACCAGAAACCACAGCTATGGACATATCCAAAGTAAAATGAGCTTACAAGATTGTAAACAGGGAACCAGAGACATCAATTGGCAAGTGAGGACAACTACAAACTAAAAAGAGGGAAAACACTGTGTAGTTACAGAACTTCTAAATGGTGAGGAAGTGAAGAGAGTTGCAAGATAGAATGGACTGTTCTAAACTAAGGGAGAAAATTATAAATCACAGGGTAACCTCAAAGAAACATGATAAACCTTCACATCAAAATAAAAAAGAAGACAAGCATACGTATTGAGTAAATACTAAAACAACAACAAAGGAAATGAGAAATATAATGAGCTCAGCACAGAAAATAATATGGAACAAAGAAACCAGGGACACGGTGAAAAAAACATGTAACAAAATGACAGCAAAGAATTCATACTTGTCAATAATTACACTGAATATTAATGGATTAAATTCACCAGTCAAGAGACAGAGAGTTTCAGACTGGATAAGAAGACAAAACCCATCAATATGCTGTCTACAAGAGACAGATCTTAGAGACAAAGACAAAATTAGACTAAAAATCAAAGGTAAGAAAAAGATATATCAAGCAAATGGCAACTGTAAAAGAGCAGGAGTGGTAATATTAATTACTGATCAAATTAACTTTAAGACAAAAACCACCATATGAGACAAGGAATGACATTATATAATGATTAAAGGATCAATTGAACAAGAAGATATTGGCATAACATATTACACAAAACATTGTTCCACCTCCTACTTTGACAAGTAGTGACTGTGATCTTAAAAGCTTGCAAGCAGCCATTTAGATGCAATGATGGGTCTCTCCTCATCCAGAGCAAAGAAGAATGAAGAAAACAAAAGATTCCTGGAAATAATTAATCCCAGTGACTGGTACACCATGCGATCCACAGTCTATACAACTATGAGACAAGACGAACTATATGGTTCCTGGCTACCACTGTTGAACACTCGGAAGGAGATCTATGTAGGGGATCCTGGATAGAGTGGGAGAACAATGTGGAACAAAACTCAAAATCATTTGAAAAAAAAAGGGGGGGGGAAGGACCAGATTTGCTGGTCTGATAGAGCTTGGTGGAGCCACTGAAACTATGGCCCCTAGCTGCCCTTCAGATCTGGAATTGAACACACACCTGTGTCTTCCAGCCAAACAAAAGACAGGCGTATAAGTTGAACATTTACCTGAGGTAGATACAATCCTTGGAGAGAACAATCATGGGAGAAAGAAGGGCTGCTTATGCACAGGGAGACAGCTCAGGGGGC
>NW_006921991.1:334164-339913 GCF_000298275.1 Orycteropus afer afer
ACTGGACCAATAAGCAACATCACAATAAATGGAGAAAAGATTGAAGTTGTCAAAGACTTCATATTACTTGGTTCAACAATTAACACCAATGGAAGCAGCAGTCAAGATATCAGAAGATGTATTGCATTGGGCAAATCTGTTCCAAAAGACCTCTTTCAAGTGCTGAAGAGCAAAGATGTCCCCTTGAATAGTAAGGTGCATCTAACCCAGGCCACGGCATTTTCAATTGCCTCATATGTATGTGAGAGCTGGATAATAAATAGGGCAGACTGAAGAAGTGTTGATGCTTTTGAATTGTGGTGCTGACAAAGAATACTGAGAGTACTATGGCCTGCTAAAAGCACTAACAAATGTGTCCTGAAAGAAGTGCAGCCAGAATGCTCTTTGGAAATGAGAATGGCCAGACTTTGTCTCACCTACTTTGCTCATGTTGTCAGAAGGAACCATTCTCTGGAGAAGGATATCATGTTTGGTAAAGTGGAGGGTCAATGAAAGAGGGGAAGGCCCTCAACAAGATAGATTGACACAGTGGCTGCAGCAATGGGCTCAGTTATACCATGGATGGTTAGGCTGGCACAGGACCAGGCAGTGTTTTGTTGTGTTGTACATAAGTTTGCTATGAGTCGGAGATGACTCGACAGCACCTAACAATTTACAACAACAAAGCTTTTGTAAATTGCTTGTGGTTTGGAGATAGGTAACCAATACATAATAAATAATTTCTATTAAAATTCTGATGCTGTTAATATCTTATGTTACTCTAGCCCAAATTTTAATGTGGTGATATCCAAGTATATTATAATGAAGGATGAGTTTAGTTGATATTTTGAGAAAATCAAGTCCTTTTTTTATGCTAAGAAGACATCAGGTAACAGCTAACTGAAAGAAAATATGCATGCTTCAGAGTGATTTATTTTTGAAAAAAGATACATCAAGGACAGTTTCTAACACACTATATTGTCCATCCATCCTTTTGAATGTACATGCATTCTGAATTTCTCATCACAATGGTCAGGTTGGTCACTGATGTGGAAACCTATCTCACTTCTCTCAACTGGCTTTTGTCAGACAAAGAAAAAATCTAGGTCATCTCTCCTGGAAATAATGCTGTGTCTCTGTAGATTGGAGTGAAAAAGCCCAATAGTATGACAGAAAAAAAAATCAACTGTCAAAGTTAAACTAAATATCTTTTTACTTCATCACAGTTTCACAAGTGTATATTCCCTAAAAGAAGATCCCCCACCACTGCTTATCTAGGGTAATTTATTTTTCCTATACCATAATCACTATGAGCTGTGATTGATCATCTTATTAAAAATTCAAAGGTAGGAAAAAATAAAACATGCAAAAGCAGAAGAAAAGGGCTGAACAGTTATTTGATCTTGAAATAAAGAAAAGTATTCTAGATATTCTCAGAAGATGGCGGCTTAGTCACACCATGCCATCTCCCTACAGCAAAGAACTGAGAAACCAAGTGAAACACATACAGATGACAGTCTGGAAACCCAGAAAGGCAAACAAGACAATGAAGGTATAGATTTGACACTGAAGAGAAGGAGAAACAGAATGAAAATAGCAAATGAGGAGACTTACAGACTGCAGCACTATGAGTCAGGTCTGACTCAATGGCACATAACAACAACAACAACACAGACTGCAGGCACCCTGCCAGCCAGCTTGGTGTAGTGTGTCCATCTTGAGATAAAGTGAGCAGCATTCCTGGGTGAATAGCATTGGAAGGCAACTTCAGAGAATCCCCAATAGGAGATAGATACTGTGTAGACAAATCCTAGCAAAGCAAGGTGCGAAGAACATGAACTAGATCTAAGATGGCAAAGTGCAGGAAGGCAGGTGAAAGCTCTAGGGATTTAGGTGACCACAGAGTAGGAAAGTAGCCAAAAAATAGGGAGAGAACTATTCACTAGCAGTGGTCCCTGGTCATTTGAGTGGGTGGCATGGACAAGGTGGAGGATTCTTGGCATGGGAATGAGAGCTTGCCCACCTAACCAGACTCTAGACTGCCCCACCTCCTTGCATTTGGTCAGGGCTAGGTTCTGATTGCTAGCTTCACTCTGTGGAGTGTGACCTGGGCCCACACCAGAGACTTGGGGAACACACTCCTTCCTTCCTCCCCCACCACTCTCCCAGTCAACAGTAATGTGGTCCCCTACCCTTCCCACCTAGCAATACACAGCATGTGCTCTCATTGCTGTTAGACTTTTGATGATAGGTTCATGACTGCCCCACTTTATCCCTGTACTGCCCATCAACCCATTAATCAACAAGGGGTGCTTCCACCACCAGGCCAGTGACCAGAAGTATGAGCTCCTCCTCCCCACCCCTGTTGCCTTGCCCACCTGGTGACTAGTGGTGCAAGTTCATATGGCACCCACCCAATAACCAGTGACCTATGCACCCATACTCTGACAACATAATAACCAGTGGTGGACACACAGTGCCAAATCCAGTGATCAATAAGAATGCTCCCGCACCCAATACTTGCCAGTCAAGAGCAGGAAAGAACCTGTTCTCCCACCTCCACCCAATCCTGTAAGGGAAGGCATGCAAGCTTAACCACAAAGGACTCTCATGTGGGACATACCCACTAGTGAGAGGAAATCATGCCTAGCCAACAGACATCACCAAAGTCACATATCAATCATAATCACAAAACAACAGTTAAAATTATACAAAAAAAGAAAGACATTCTAAAGAGAAAGCACTCCAGATGCATCAAAATACAAAAATAAGCACAAAATAAACATGCATACAATCACTAAAGAAATATATAAATAATTAACACCTTAATGTCTCAGAGACAGCAGACAAAAACAAACCATGTGATGAAAGAAGATAATATGACTTAAACAAGTGAGCAAAATAAAGGGGCAGAAAACCTTCCCAAGAGAGAAGAACTACCTGAGAAAGAATACAAAAGACTCATATGCACAATCCTCAAAGAGATCAAAGAACACAAAGACATAACACTAGAAGAATTTAGGAAAACAATACAAGAACAAAATGACATATAGACAGTTTAAAAAAAAAGAAAGCTAGAAATCCAGAAGATTAACAATAAAATATCAGAAATAGATAACTCAATGGAAAGACATGGAAGTGGAAATGAATCAATTGAAGAAAGAATAAATGAAATCAAGAATAAATCCCTAGATACTAATTTGTTTGAGGAATAATCAGGAAAAAAAAAGGAATGACAAAAAATGAAGAAAGTCTAAGAGTTATGTGGGATACTATCAAGAGGAATAATTTATGCATGATAGGAATTTCAGAAGAGGAGGAGGAAAAAAGTATAGAGAACAATTTTGATGATTTATTGGCAGAAAACTCCCCAAATATCATGAAAATCGAGGAGGAGGTTCCTATCCAAGAAGCTCAGTGAAACCCATATAGGTCAGACACCAAAAGAAAGTCACCAAGACTTTCATAACAAGCTCCCTAAAACCAATGACAAAGAAAGAATTCTTAGACCAGCTCATGAGAAACAAAATATCATCTACAAAGGGGCAGCAATAAGACTAAGTGCTGATTTCTCAGTAGAAACCATGCAATCAAGAAGGTGATGTTATATATAAAATCCTGAAAGAAAAGAATTGCCAATCAAGAATCATATATCCAGCAAAACTGTTTTTCAAATACAATGATGAAATTAGAACATTCCCAGGTAAACAGAAATTAAGGAAATTGTTAAAAAAAAAAAATTGAACAGACCAAAAAAATACCAGATCAACATTAGAAGAGCTATTAAAGGGAGTCCTTTGGGCAGAGAACAAATCACACCAGACAACAACTTGAGATTAAGACACATGACAGCATCATCTAGATACCAAATCAGATAAAGAATTCTCAAAAGTAAAATAAAGGGGCAGAATTGAAAACAGGGGACCAGAGATGTCAATCTGTAAATGACAACAACATCAAAATAAAAAGAAGGACTGAATGGTGTAGTTACAGAGCTTCCATATAGAGAGGATATCAAGGTGATATCAAGATATAAAAGATTGCTTTAAACTTAGGAAGATAAAAGTAATTTTCAGAGTAACCACAAAGAAAATTAATACATCTACTTACCAAAAGAAAGAAGAAAAAAATTAAAAAGACTCACTAAACACAAAATCAAGAATGAAGGATACAAAAAGAAAATCCATACAGAAAAGAGAACTCAGCACAGAAGATGAGACAGAACAAAGAAACTGTTGACAAAATGGCAACAGTAAATTCATACCTATAGATAATCACACAAATGTAAATGGTTTAAAGCACAAGTAAAGGGAAAGAGAGTGGCAGAATAGACTTAAAAATTTTTTTAATAGCCCATTGATATTTTGCCTACAAGAGGCATACATTAGACACAAAGACACTGTGATAGTTGGAGTTGTGTGTCAACTTGGCTGGTTTAAGCAATTATGATGTGAGTTGTTCCAATGATGGGATCAGATGTATATGTTTTGAGCAGCCAATCCATTGAAAGGGAGTTTCCCTAGGAGTATGGCCTGTTTCCAGTATATTTATGGACATCCTGGGAAAAGAGACATTCTTCTGTAAATCGGGATTCTGTTGTGCTGCCTACAAGTATCCGTGAGTGAACAACCCACAATTCGGCCTCAAGATCTTGAATTCATCATTTGTTGGAGTCAACAGCCAGTATACTGCCTGCCAACCTTGAGCTCCTCAGCCCCTGCAGCTGCACGAGTCAGGAAAAGCCTCCAGCTTGAGGTTTGATCCAAGAAGTTGGAACTTGCCAGCTTCTATAAGTGTGTGAGCCATTTTCCTAAGATAAATTTCTCTTTCTCTCTCTATATATAAGCTTTACTGATTTTGTTTCTCTAGAGAACGCAATCTAACACAGACATAAATAGGTTAAAAATGAAAGGATGGGAAAAAATATACAAGCAAACAGTAAACAAAAGATAGCAGGAGTGGCAATCATAATCTCTGATGAAATAGACTTTAAGTCAAAATCCATTATAAGAGACAATGAAGGCATTATATCATGATTAAAGGGTTAATCCACCAAGAGGACATAACCACAATAAATGTTTCACACTCAATGACAGAACTCCAAAGTACATGAGACAAACACTAATAGAAATGAAAAGTTAAATAGTTCTACAGTATTCGTAGATGACATTAACACACCGCTCTAGATGAACAACAGAACACCTGCAAAGAAACTTTATAAAGATTCAGAAGATCTAAATAACACAATCAACCAACACAACCTCATTGGCATGCAAAGAACACGCCACCCAATGGCAGCACCGTACACATTCTTCTACAATGTTCTTGGATCATTCTCCAGAATAGGTCATATTTTAGAGCACAAAGGAAGCCTCAATAAATTTTTGAAAACATCAAAATAATACACAGCATCTTCTCTGATCATAAAACTATAAAACTAGAAATCAATTACAGAAAGAACAAGGGGAAAAACATGTGGAAACTGAACAACACCTACTTTAAAACTATTGAATAATAGGAGAAATTAAGTATGAAATTAAAAAAAAAAATTCTTAGAATCAATTGAGAGTGAAAACAATGTACCAAAACCTTTGGGACACAGCAAAAAACAGTGCTCAGAGGAGAATTTATATCAGTAAATGCACACACCAAAAGAAAGGGCCAAGATCAAAAGCATAATTCTGCTCCTCAAAGAAATACAAAAGGAGCAGCAAAAGAAGTCCACAGTCATATAAAGAAAGGAAATAATAAAGAGCAGAGAAGAAATAAG
>NW_006921991.1:340013-341578 GCF_000298275.1 Orycteropus afer afer
ATTCTGCTCCTCAAAGAAATACAAAAGGAGCAGCAAAAGAAGTCCACAGTCATATAAAGAAAGGAAATAATAAAGAGCAGAGAAGAAATAAGTGAAATAGAAGATAGAAAAAGAATAGAAAGAGTCAACAAGATTAGAAGTAGATATTTGAGAGGATCAATGAAATTGAAAAACCACTAGGCAAGTTGATAAAGGAAAAAAAATGAGAAAATACAAATAACCAAAACAAGAAATGAGATGGGTAACTTTACCACAGAACCAACTGAGATGAAATGGATCATAATAGAATATTATGAAAAATTGTACTTCAGCAAATTTGAAAGCCTAGAAGAAATGGACAAATTTCTAGAAACACATTACCTGTATAAACTAACACAAATAGAGGTAGACAATTTGAATGGACCATGTACAAAAGAAGAAATTGAAGATATCATTAGAAAAAAAAATCACCCCCCCCCCAAAAAAGCCCCTGGCCCAGATGGCTTCCCTGGAGAATTCTACCAAGCGTAGAGAAAAGTTGATATCAATTCTACACAAACTATTCCAGAACATAGAAAAGGAACCACCAGTTTCTGTCAGTTTGTTGTACTGTGGTTGTGGTGGCTTGTATGTTGCTGTGAGGCTGGAGGCTATTCCACTGGTATTTCAAATACCAGCAGGGTCACCCATGGTGGACAGGTTTCAGCAGAGCTTCCAGACTAAGACAGATGCAGATGAAGGAAGGGGCCATCCATTTCTCAAAGTATTGGCCAGTGAAAACCTTATGAATAGCAATGAAACATTGTTTGATATATTATTGGAAATTTTTATGAATGTCCCTGAAATATTATCTGATAAAGTGCTGGGGGATGAGCCCCTCAGGTTGCAACGCATTCAAAATATGACTGAGGAAGAGCTGCCTCCTTAAAGTAGAGTTTACCTTAATGATATGCACAGAATAAAGCTTTCAGGACTTCCATTTGCAGTTGTGGCATGACTCAAAATGGAGAGAAACACCTGCAAACATCCATTATGAATCAGAACATGGAATGTACAAAGTATAATTTTAGGAAAATTTCAAATTGTCAAAAATGAAATGGAACACATAAAGATAAATATCTTAGGCATTGTTGTTATGTTGTTGTTATGTGCTGTTGAGTCAGACCCAACTCATAGCCACCCTTCCTTGGGTTTCCAAGACAGTATCACTATGGAAGTACATTGCCCCATCTTCCTTCCATGGAGTGGCTGGTGGGTTTGAACTACCAGCCTTCTGGTTAGCAGTCAAGTGCCTTAGGCATTACACTACCAGAGTTCCTATCTTAGGCATTACTGAGCTGAAATGACTGGTATTGGCCATTTTGAATCAGACAACCATATGATCTACTATGCTGGGAATGACAAATTGAAGAGTAATACCATGACATTCATTGTCACAAAGAATGTTTCAAGATCTATCCTGAAGAACAATGCTGTCAGTGATAGGATAATATCCATACACCTGCAAGGAAGGCCAGTTAATGCTACTATTATTCAAATTTATGCACCAACCATCAAAGCCAAAGATGAGGAAATTAAAGAATTTT
>NW_006921991.1:342711-344667 GCF_000298275.1 Orycteropus afer afer
TGGAAATTTTTCTCTTTCAGGGTTTTATATGTACCATCCCATTGTCTTCTCACCTGCATAGTTTCTCTTGAGAAATCCGAGCTTAGTCTTATTGGTTGCCCCTTGTAGGTAACTTTTTGACTTTCCCATGCTATTCTCAAGATTATTTCTTTGTCTTTGGTTTTGGTGGGTTTGATGATGAGATGTCTGGGTGATTTTCTTTTGGGCTCTATCCTGTTTGGGGTTCGCTGAACTTCTTGAATGGATATATTCTCATCTTTCATCATACCAGGAAAATTCTCTTCCAACAAATCTTAGACAATTTTCTCTGTGGTTTTAATTGTCTCTTCCTGTTCTGGAATTCCAATGACATGTAGGTTATTCCTTTTGATGGTATCCCACATGAACCTTAGGCTTTCTTCATGTTGTTTTGATCTTTTTTTCTGATTTATCCCTTTCGAAAGAAGTGTTCAGGTATTTGCCTTCAATCTCCCTAATTCTGTCTTCTATTGATTTAATTTCACTCCTTTGCCCATTCAATGTCTTATCTATTTCTGAAAATTTAGTATTAATCTTCTGGAATTCTGTATGTATATTTTGTATCATTTCTAATTTTTCATTTATTTTGTCATTTTGTTCTTGTATTGTCTTTTGAAATTTTTGTAGGGTTTTCTCTGTGTTTTCCTTGATCTGTCTTTCAATTCATTGAAAATACCTAAATATAATTATTTTTTTGAATTCCTTATCAGGGAGTTCCAATGCTCAACTTCCTCAGGGATGTGTTTTGGGTTTGTATCCTGGTCCCTTGTTTCTCCTCCTTTATCTTACTTCTTTGCGTGGACTGTGATGCTCTGTTGTATCTGAGGCATTGTGATATTATTGTGTTTATATTTAATTGGTGATTGTATGTTGGAGTGACTTGCCTATGATTTTCATTTTCTTTGTTTTGTTTGTATGTTATCTATGTAAGCAGGGTACTGTGCTGTGCTCCTCTATTCTCTAGTTGGCAGCACATATACACTCACCACCTGTCTCCTTTCCTGTTGTCAGCCTCTTGTATGTCTCTGTTGACCTTGGCAAACAGAGCCTATTCTTAGGTCCATGGAATCCGAATGAGAATGCTATCACTTTAAAATCCAAAATGGTTGCCACTTGTAAAGATTCAAAATGGCTCACCCTCAGTCACTTTAGATATCCAAAATGGCTGCCCCATGTAAACAATCAAAATGGCTGTGCCCTCTGGACAGCAGAAAGTCAATAGCTCAGATTGTTGCCCTCGTTGCTGTTTCCCTTCCTGGTCATAAGCCACCAGCTCAGACGTCCCTTCAGCCCTTGGTGACCAGGGCTGATCTTTAGGTCAATTCTCAGGTCCCAACACCACTTATAAATATTCAGGCTGTTGGTCCCGTCAAAGTAGCTGACAGTCCACAGCTTCGACTGTCTCTGTACTCATTGTTTTCATTCAGATTTTTCCGCTAGTTGGTACCTAATCCTCTTCTGTATAGTTCCTTTCAAAGCTCAGGGCTCGAGGATTATCTTCTGTATCTCTGTCAATTGTTTTTTTCTTTTCTTTGTTGAAGAGGGTCTGTGTCGTTTGTCTACTTATTCCTCCATCTCACCAGAAGTCATCCAAAGTCAATTATTATAATGAAATGTGTGAAGACCTGGAGTTAGAAAACCAAAAGGGAAGAACGTGCTCTGCATTTCTCAAGCTGAAAGAACTGAGGAAAAAATTTAAGCCTTGAATTGCAGTATTGAAATATTTCATGGGCAATGTGTTGAATGATGCGGGAAATATCAAAAGAAATGGATGGAATACAAAGTCATTATACCAGAAAGAATTGGTAGATAATCATCATTTCAGGAGGTGGCATATGTTCAAGAACTAATGGTACTGAAGGAAGAAGTTGAAGCTGCACTGAAGGAATTGACAAAAAACAAGGCTTCAGGAATTGACGGAATACCCATTGAGATGTT
>NW_006921991.1:344777-349285 GCF_000298275.1 Orycteropus afer afer
GCACTGGAGGCACTCACTTGGCTATGCCAAGAGATTTGGAAGACAGCTACCTGGCCAACTGACTGGAAGATAACCATATATGTACCCATTCCAAAGAAAGGTGATCCCACAGAATGTGGAAATTATTGAACAATATCATTGATAATCACTCACAAGTAAAATCTTACAGAAGATAATTAAAAAATGGTTACAGCAGTATATTGGCAGAGAACTTCCAGAAATGCAAGCTGGATTCAGAAGAGGACGTGGGATGAGGAGTGTCATAGCTGATGTCAGATGGATTTTGGCTCAAAGCAAAGAATACCAGAAAGATATTTACTTGTGTTTGATTAAGTATGCAAAGGCATTCGATTGTGTGGATCATAATAAATTGTGGATAACATTGAGAAGAATGGGAATCCCAGAACATTTAATTGTACTCATGGAAACTGTACATAAGCTAGGAGGCTGTCATTCAAACAGAGCAAGGGGATACTGCATGGTTTAAAATCAGGAAGAGAGTGTGTGAGGGTTGTATCCTTTCACCATACTTATTCAATCTGTACGCTGAGTAAATAATCCAAGAAGCTTGACTATATGAAGAAGAACATGTCATCAGGATTGAAGGAAGACTCATTAACAACCTGCAATATGCAGATGACACAACTTTGCTTGCTGAAAGTGAGGATGATTTGGAGCACTTACTGAAGAAGATTAAAGACTTCAGTCTGCAGTATGAATTACACCTCAATATAAAGAAAACAAAAGTCCTCACAACTGGATCAATGAGAAGCAAGCATCATGATGAATGGAGAAAAGATTGAAGTTTTCAAAGACTTCATATGACTTGGCTCTACAATCAATGCCAATGAAAGCAGGAGTCAAGACATCAAAACACATATTGCATTGGGCAAATTTGTTCCAAAAGACCTTTTTCAAGTGCTGAAGAGCAAAGATGTCTCCTTGAAGACTAAGATGCACCTAACTCAAGCCATGGTATTTTCAATCACCTCATATGCATGTGAGAACTGGACAATGAATAAGGAAGACTGAAGAAGAGTTGATACTGTTGTGGTGTTGGTGAAGAATGCTGAAAGTACTGTGAACTGCTAAAAGAATTAACAAATCTGTCCTGGAAGAAGTGCAGCTGGAATGCTCCTTGGAAGCGAGAGTGGCCAGACTTCATTTCACCTAGTCTGGTCATGTTGTCAGAATGGACCATTCTCTGAAGAAGAATGTCATACTTGGTAAAGTGGAGGGTCAATGAAAGAAGGGGATGCCCTGAACAAGATGGATTGACATGGTGGCTACTGTGATAGGCTCAGGTATAGTAGGGATCATGAGGCTGGCACAGGACCAGGCATTGTTTCATTCTGTGTACATAGGGTTGCTATGAGTTGGAGATGACTCGACAACACATAACAACAACAAATATGATTCAATGCATCCAAAGCAGTGTGTTCATTCTATGCTAGTATCAATTCTGATGCCTCCCCATCTTTCCTCATTCCAGCCAGGTGCACCTGTTCTGTTTTCCACTTACGGTTCTTGGTTTCTCTAATTCTATCTCAGCCTTAGCGGCATTTTGGGTGCACATTGCAGTGATTTGTGGAGCTTTTTTTTTTTAAAGTAAATAAATACTATTCTCTGAGATTCTGATGTAAACAATCTGGAGTTTGGGCTGGGCATTGGAATTTGACTTTTTCAATCCCCAGGTAATTAAAATGTACAGCCAAGGCTACCAAATACTGATATAAATTATTTGTTATAATGGAAATTTCACCCTATCTAATGTTGAGGAGTTGCAAAGTCTTCTCCTGCCATTTTAACAGCTCGTCTTTTGTTTTAGTTACCTAATGCTGCCACAACACAAAATACCATGGGTGAGTGGCCTTTAAGAACCAGCGTTTATTGTCTTATAGTTTTGGAGGCTAGAAGTCCAAATCAAGGCATTGGCTGTAGGACAAAATCCTTCCTTGTCACTAACCTGGGAGTTCCTTGGCATTCCTTGGCATCTATCTTCCTCCTGTATGTGTGTCTGTGTCCATTCTGCTCTTTTTCACAAGACACCACTCAGAAGTGATTAAGGAGCCCTGCTAGCACAGTGCTTAAGCCATTTGACTGCTAACCAGAAGTTTGGTGGTTCAAACCTACCAACCACTCCGCAGAAGCAATACTGGGCAATGTACTTTCATAAAGATTTACTTCCTTGGAAACCCAATGGGGGTTGTTATGAGTCAAAATCAACTCGATCAGTGGGTTTGGGTTTTTTTTTTTTTTTAACTTGGAAGTGATTAGATTTAAGACCCACCTCACTCTGATATGATCTCATTAACATAGCCAAATAAAACTCCTATTACCAAATAGGGTCATATTTATAGGTACACAGGTTAGAACTTCAATATACCTATTTGGAAAGGATAATTCAATCCTTAACATCTTTCTTTCATTTACTATGATCTCATTTTGCCTGATCACTGGTTTTTTACTTTTCCCTAAAGTTTTGGTCTAGCCTTGTGATAAGTCAGAATTCTTAGCTGCAAGAATGAAAGCAAATTCTCACTTATTGAGGCAGAAAAGGATTTATTTGAAAGATATTGGAACTTTCTAGGAGAGTCAGAAAACCAAACTGGAAGTCCACACAGCCAAGACCAATGCCCAAAATAACATACCAAAAGTGATTCTGTGAAGATATAGTTATGCCGACACAATGAATTGCATTGCCAATACCACCAATGCTGGACATGCCACTACTGCTAGGATCTATGGCTCCAGCAAGGAACTCTTGTAGTGCAATGTTTACTCACTTGGCTGCTGACCAAAAGATCAGCAGTTCGAACCTATCGAATCTTCTCTGCAAGAGAAAAGACTTGACAATCTACTCCCATAAAGATTTTAGTCTAGAAAACTCTAAGGGGCAATTCTACTCTGTTGCATAGGATTGCTATGAGTCAGAATTGACTTGATGGCTGGCACACAACAACATGGCACCAGCTATTCCTGGAAAATAGATGTAGCTTTATCTGCACATGAAAGAATTCCTATGGACCTTGTTTCTTATACCATTAGTTTCAGAGTCTGGAGAGAATGAATAATGGTAAAGCACAAGGCCATACCACAGCAGCAAAGGAGGCTGAGAAAGTGAATGTCTGGCATTTTTAGCCTCTATAGTAATAAGAAAACTTGCCCTAATATGTACGGATTTCCCTATATATTGATAAATATTTTAGATTCCTTCTGAAAATGTAAAAAGATCATAAATGGTTATTACCAACCTTTCCCCATTCCACTACCTGGGTATTCCTGCTTGCCTGATTTCTACACAACTCTACACAAATCTTGCCTGATTTCTATACAACTCTTTTTTACTAAACCTAGTAGCATGAATTAGCATCCTTCCTTTATTCAACACTTTATTAAATGTGTCTACTGCTTCTTCTTTTGTGACTCTACTAAAACCTATATAGGCTATAATTACAACCCCATATAACTCTCCACTAAAGTTGTTTTGTATGGGTGGGTATGTAGGGCTCTTTCTTCTAGGTTTCATATTCTCTGCTCTAGTACAATGCTTGTTGAATGAATCAATGTGCCAGGCTTTGGTCTAGGTACCCTGACTTCTTGATAAACAAAACTTGGAATCTCCTTTCAATGAACTCACAGTTTTGTCTTTGATAGCTATGGTTGATTGCATTGTTGGCCCTGCTTCACCCTTCCCTGTATCCAATTTCTTTGCGGTGTGACTGTACTATATCTCCCAGTAAAGGAACAATTTTTTTTTTTTCTCTTTCCTGCTTGATTTTGGACTGAGCTATGTGACGTGCTTTGGAAAATATAATGGAGCAGACATGATTGAGTGCTAGTTCTAAGCCTAGGCTTTAAGAGACTACAGATAATTTCATGTAACTTCCTGCACTTCTACCATTGCTATAAGAAGAACATTCCCTGAACTAGTGCAATGCAGACCTCTGAGTTTTGGGGTAGTTTATTATGCACCACTGTTAGGGCTGCAGCTGACTGAGACTTTTGATACTGATGAATTAAAAGTAAACTTTTAATGGATATACTACTACTTTTTATATCCTTGCAGAAGTATGTCCAGAGCTAATATATTAAGCTAATAGTCTATAGAAGCTCTGGAGGTAAGTGCTTTGGACCATGAATGTGTTTGTGGTATGATTTGGAATATGCCTACTCAAGAAGAAATGCTCCCAAAAGTAGTGGTAACTGAGTGGAAAAAGATAGGGTGGAAAAAAACTCCTGAATTACGACATGTCATCATCATTATTGCCATTGATATCCTCTGCTATTTGAGCACTTACTGTGTTCCAAGAATAACACTATTATTTCTGTTTTCCAGATGAGGAGACACACACACACACACAGCTAATACTTGGAGGAATTGAGATTTTTGCTCATGCCTGTCAGGTCCTATAGTTCATGCTATAATTATGCACTGGATGCCTCAACCAAGGGAGAACACTAATCCATAATACAAACAATACATGTTTGTGTACGTATGGTACTTT
>NW_006921991.1:349757-351187 GCF_000298275.1 Orycteropus afer afer
CTAATAGAAAGAGCTAAGCTAAATAACTTACTAATGCCTTCTGAAGATTTTAATTCACTTTCCCTACTCAAATGATGTTCAAAAAGAACAACCCTAAGCATAATCTGTTGATACTCTCAGGATGCACCTTAAATTAGTAATTTCTTTTCACATAATGATTTATCATTATTTGTCTATGGCCCCATTTTAATTTTATTTAATAAAGGGATTTCTGCTCTTATTATATTACCCTGTAAATCATTATGAGCCACTATTGTGTATTTCATTCTGTCTCTGTTTTCCTCCTCACAAATACTGTTGGAAAATACCATTTAGAAAGACAAGCTGTTAACATTAGGTTACAACAATAACAAGTGCATTTCTCTTTCTGAAAATTATAATGCAAGTGTTCTATTTTGTAAAAGAAAGGATCATGTTTTTGATGAGTATTTCATTTTGCATTTGTCTCAATTTTTCTAAAATGGAAATAAAATTGTCAATCAAAACAACAATATTGGAGGTGAATGCTATGCAAGGAATTTCCAAAGGCAGAAACATTCACAGAGGGAAAGAAAGAGGGAAGACTATTGTTTTATTTTAAAAAGGGGAGGAAGAATAAGCCACTAGTGACATTACCTAGTCCTTGAAATCTGGATAGGATTGTGTTGGTTGTTTCTTCACTCTCATCACATAAAGTCATCTGGAAATAAAAGTCTTCTTTTGCCATGGGAATAATTTAGTGGATAGAGAACAGGTTCAAGAACCAAAAGAGACCTGGATTTAATGTTAAGCATAGAACCCTAGCCAGTAATGATATCTTAGGCAAACCTCTCCATTTCGCTGGACCACTGGTTCTCAAACTTTGGTATGGGACACATTTTGAATCACATAAGTCAGTTTTTAAAATCTCCAAATACTAAGGTTTCTCCATTTTAGTTTGGGCTCCCCAGAAACTGACCCTGTGACAAAAATTCAAGTGGAAGAACTGTATTTGGGACAAGATCCCAGGAAGTATCAGTTGAGGAGTTGGAGGGGAGTATGGTGAAAAAGGGGAGCAACGGAAGCCAATACGGAGTTCATTATGCTAGTCACCACTTTGGGAAATTGGAGCTCAACCCTCCTGGAAGATTCTAGGGATGAGTATAGTACCTGCACCAGAGTCACCCAGCTGATGAACAAGGAAGTTGGGGTATTTATATACCAACTCCTTGGCCATTCTTGGTTGAAAGGCTGCTTCTAAGGGTATAAGCTCTACAGAACTTTTGGTTGGTCATTGTGCAGTCCAAGTGCTTCCATGGTGTGGTAGTTATATTTCTGTGTCACTTTGGCTAGGCCTGGTTGAGTGGCCGGGCAGCTGGTGGTAGTTATTCCCCATGATGAGACTGGCAATCAACTCCATGGTGGGATCTACCAAAAGCAGCTGAGTAGCTGCCTTTGGGATGTGGTCTGCT
>NW_006921991.1:351722-360173 GCF_000298275.1 Orycteropus afer afer
TCTGTGTTGGTATAAATTTCAACTAAGACTTTTATTCAAAGTGCAGAGTGGACATATTTCTTTCTTTCTTTTTTATTTATTTATTTTTATTTTTTATTTTTTTTTTTACTATTTAGGATATAAGCCCATTAGATGTTGAAGAATTCCCTACTTTCCCTACTACGTGAGATCTTGGAAGAAATAGAGCCCACCTTCTAGCATGGAAGCAGAAAAAGGCAAATACTCATTTTCTAAGGCTCCGTTGAAGGTAGGACTCCACTAATCAGATGCTCCTGCTTAAGATATTGAATCTAGAGCAAGTGACACAAAGAAGTGGAGTTATGGAAAACTCTGCATTGGCCGGCAGTAGCAGCAATAGCCAGTCTCCAGAGCAGCTGTGGCAGGGAGGAGGAGTCAGTGGTGGTACCCAGAGTCTAGAGCTCTCAGCAGTGGCTGTATGCACTAGTGGTCACACCAGTGTCCTCCTCAGACATCTCCTAGCCTTCAGTTCTTCAGTCTTCCTGGTGGCTCTTTAAGCTACTCAAACTTTAACCAACAAAACAGATCTAGGTTCTAGCCCAGTAATTGCTCTTCTTAATAAGCTCTCAAAGTGATTCTACGCAAACTTTGAGAACCACTGCTCTGGGTTCTGTTTCCTCAAAGGGAAAGTAAATATAAAAACATATGCTCAGCAGAGCACTAGTGATGTTAAAATAAACAGATTACCAGAGAAAAGCTTCAAAAGCATGAATAAGATGGTTTTACAATTGAAGGCATCAACTAAATGCTGATTTTGAAGTAATTTTCCACTCAAAATGAACGTATTTCATGAAAGCACTTTAGCTACCTTGTGAAGGACTCTATTTAAACACTGATGTCTTATACAGAAGGGGTGCTGATGGTACTGTGGTTAAGGCATTGGCTGCTAACCAAAGGGTCAGCAGTTTGAACCCACCAGCTGCTCCATGGTAGAAAGGCAAAAGACAAGGCAATCTGCTTCTGTTAAGATTTACAGCCTTGGAAATATTATGCGGGTCACTATGAGACAGCATCAACTCGATGGCAGTGGGTTTGGTTTTTTGTTTTTACAGAGAACTACCTGTCCATCACTGTCACCGATAGGCCTCAAGACTTTTGCTTATTTCCACATTTTCTCTTGAAACCCTGCCTAGCCAGCACGTAAACAAGCCCAGGCTAGACTGCTAGAGGATGAGAGACCACATAGAAAAGAGCTGAGGTGCCTCAGCCACAGCCAGCCAACTCTTAGAAAGATGCAGAGCCACCTAACTGACACAACCTAGCTTGCCGAGCCACAGAATCGAGTTAAGTCAATGAAATGATGGTTCCTTTCAGCCACTAAGTTTTGGGGCGGTTTGTTATGCAGAAATAAATAATAGATAACTGATACAATTTCTCAAATATCTTCTTAATTCTATCTCAACTCTGAGGTCACTTGGACCCATCAAAAAACAAAACAAAACAAAACAAAACAAAATCCACAAAACCCACGGCCATAGAGTTAATTCCAACTGATAGCAACCCCCATTGGGTTTCCAAGGCTGTAAATCTTTATGGAGCAGCTGGTGGGTTCAAACTGCCAACTTTCTGGTTAGCAGCCATATGTCTTACCCACTATGCCACCAGAGCTCCTTACTTGGGCCCACAGAAGGGTTGAGTAAGGAACTTCTTGGTATGGTTCAAGTGCTCAATATCCTGTTAGTTTTGCTGCTATCTCACGCTGGGCTACATTCCATTTCTAATGATTAGATCCTTGACTATTGCTCTCTGCCTGGGTGACTAAGTTCTCTGCCTGCACTCCACCATGCCTTTGTGATTAGATTTTTGCCAAAGGTACCTCAAATACACATTTTGGAAATATATCAAATGGCCAAGTTTTAAAATCAACATTCATCTAAAACTGAATATTACTATCATAGACTTGTCATCTGGGATAGATTTTAATTATTGCAATTATAAAATTATTATAATCATATCATTAAGAATTTAATGGTTATATTTTAAACATTTAATAATATAGTACAAGGACAGTAATTTGCTTCAGCACTGGTTTGCTCCCATAATCCTAAATAATCTCTCACTTTCAACTGAAATTAGTAGAGGAATAAGATAATTTTGGGGAAGTTTTGCCAATGTGAGTTACCAATGGTGATGTTACCAGCAAGTTATTATAATTTTCTTTCTCTTTAATAGGAAATGGCTAAGATAAAGATTTATTTTCTTTTTAACTGCCAGTCATGATGATTGGCTGATGGTTGTGATGCAAATGCACTAAAGCAATCACAAATGGAAACTTTGATTAAGAAACTCAAAAAAGAAACTTTCTGATATTTTCAGAACCAAAGATGCAATCGGTGCCCCATGATATTATTTCTACTATTTTATGCATTTGCTACTTGACACAATAACTTGAGGGAAAAAAATGTCTTTAAAACCTGAATCTAGAATGGGACTAAAAAAAATGGCTTTGGAACTAAATAATCATCTTGGAAGATCAAATCTTGCCTAAATTTCTATATGCATCTCAGCTTTCATTGCCAGCACACCACTCCTAGCATCTTCACTGGAGAGGAATGATGAAAGTGCCTTTCGATCAGGTAGCATATTGAAATATTTTCACTCTCAAAGCACATTGGTTTGGTTATTTCTTAGTCAGGTTCCAGCAACTGAACAATCTTCTCTATGAGTAACCATCAGTTGTTATTATTATTTAAAAGTATAGTATAAAAGCTTATATTCAAGCTGCCTTTTAAGCTTGCAGTAGTGTTTTGGACATCTTGTAAAATATGGCAAGACAGTTCCAACATAGCTTGCAGCAGCATCTCTTTGTGACATACCATTCCAAAATCTCTTGTATGGCATGAAGTTTGTCTCTTGCTGCAAAAGAATGATGATAGTGTCCCACTGTCTTTCTACTATCCTATAATTTAGCTGAATACACAATTGAAAAGAGTGAACAAAACATTGTATGATTGTGGATTCCAAATTATATATAATTTTCATTGTGTTTGTTACATTCTCAATGGCAAGTGCATGATAGTTTTATTCACAGATTTTCCATCCTATGAATAGTTTTTTAAATCAAATATACTATGTGAGTTGTTATATAAAACTCAAAAATCCTTTAGCAAGCAAGTAAAATAGAAGCAGAGCTGAATTCATCATTGATCCACCAAGTTGTTAAAAGAGTTTTCTGCTTATTTCTGCATTATGAAATGTCTTATGTATAAGATACATTATATTTAATATCACTAACCTTTTTGCGAGCAGCAGAAAAAAAATTGGAAAGTTCTCCTTAGTAATATATTTTATGGATAAACTTTTTACCTGTTGTTGTTTGGTGCTGTCCAGTTGGTTCTCACTCATAGGAATTCCATATACAACAACACAAACCACTGCTCAGTCTTGTGTCATCTTCACAATCATTGCATTGTTTGAGCCCATCATTGCAGCCACTGTGTCAGTCTATGTCATTGAGGATCTTCCTCATTTTCACTCACCCTCTACTTTATCAAGCATGATGTCCTTCTCCAGGGACTGTTAACATACCCAAACAACATGAGATGAAGTCTTGCCCTCCTCACTTCTAACAAGCATTCTGGCTGTACTTCTTCCAAGACAGACTTGTCTGTTCTTCTGGCAATGCATGGTATATGCAATATTCTTCGCCAATATCATAATTCAAATGCATTAATTCCTTGGTCTTCCTTATTCATTGTCTAGCATTCACATGCATATGAGGAGATTAAAAATGCCATGGCTTGGTTCAGATGCACCTTAATCCTCAAAGTCACATCTTTGCTTTTTAGCACTTTAAAAAGGCCTTTTGCAGCAGACTTGCCCAAGGCAACACGTTTGAGTCTCTGACTGTGCTTCCATGGGAGTTTATTGTGCATCCTGGTAAAATTAAATCTTTGACTTCAATCTTTTCTCTATTTATCATGATGTTATTTATTGGTCCAGTTATGAGAATTTTTGTTTTCTTCTTTATGTTGAGGTATAATCCATAATGAAGACTGTAGTCGTTGATTTTCATCAGTAAGTGCTTCAAGTCCTCTTCACTTTCAGTAAGCAAAGTTGTGTCATCTTCATATTGCAAGTTGTTAATGCCACATTGTTAATCCTGATGCCACATTCTTCTTCATATAGTGCAGCTTCTTGGATTATTTGCTCAGCACACACATTGAGTTAGTACAAGCATACTTTGTTTTATTGGGCTTCACTTTATTGCCCTTCACAGATACTGTGTTGTTTTCAAATTGAAAGTTTGTGGCAACCCTACATCAAGCAAGTCAATCGGTACTATTTTTCCAACAGCATGCATTCACTTTATGTGTCTGTGTCTCACTTTCGTAATTCTCACACTATTTCAAACATTCTCATAATGCTATTGCACACTTAATAGACTACAGTATAGTGTAAACATAACTTGTATATGGACCAGGAAATACAAAAATTTGTGCAACTCTCTTTTTTGCAATATCTGCTTTATTGTGGTAGTCTGGAATTGAACCCGCAGTATCTCTGAATTCTGCCTGTATGGTGAAAGGATACAACCCTGATGCACACCTTTCCTGATTTTAAACCATGTATTATCCCCTTTGTTCTGTTTGAATGACTGCCTCTTGGTCTATGTACAGGTTCCACATGAACACAATTAAGGGTCTGTAATTCCTACTTTCTGCAATGTTACCCATAATTTGTTATGATCCACACAGTTGAATCCCCTGTCATAGTGAATGAAACACAGGTAAATATCTTTCTGGTATTCTCTGCTTTCAGCCAACATCCGTCTGATCAGCAATGATATCCCTCATTCTATATCCTCTTCTGAATCCAGCTTTAATTTTTAGCAGTTCCCTGTAGATATGCTACTGCAACTCTTTTTTAATTATCTTCAGCAAAATTTTACTTGCATGTGATACTAATGCTATTGTTCAATAATTTCCACATTTTGTTGGATCACCTTTCTTTGAAATGGACATGTATATGGATCCTTTCCAGTCAGTTGGCCATATAGATAACTTCCAAATTTCTTGAGGTTGATGAGTGAGTGCTTCTAGCATTGCATCCATTTATTGACAGATCTCAGTTAGTACTCCATCAATTCCTGGAGCTTTGTTTTTCACCACTGCCTTCAAACCAATGAACTTGTATATTCAGCTAAATTTCCAGAAAGAATGTTGGAAGATGCCAAGTGGCTCCTCTTAGCTTTGTATAATGTATTGCAAGAAAAATGTAAGGTAAAGAAGAGATTGTACAGTTTTAGTAAGAATTTAGAGGAAATATAAAAAGCCTGTAACAGTCCCCTCAACTGGTTAAATACTCTAAAGATTCAAAGATGACTCAAGGAAAACATTAAATTCAGGATGCTGCCAGGAATATGTGGCCTCAGGGTCAAGATCAAATCAAATGTGAGGCTGAACAATTTAAGGCAGTGCTTCAAAGACCCTCTCTCAGCCAGACTAATAGGCTTTTAAAAATCACAGGATATTATCCCACAGCACTTTGACTCACAGCCCAAGGCAGAGAAAAGGCTTGCTAAGGAAAGATTTCTAGGCAAGGCTTTTGTCTAATGAATAGATTATAATTTGATAAGTAGAAATAAACATGAGGTTCATCAGAGTAAGGAGCCTTGACAACACGTGGCTGGCTGGATTCCAGAACTTCTATGGGCCAGTAACTGCTGTGTGCCTTTCATCCCCTCTTTTTGGATGGATGTGTCCATTATGTTTTGTTGGTTCCTGTATCACCTTCTTATATTGAATGTCTGGGGGACAGATCACTTCTCTGTTTTAGTTCAGCTTTCTTGTTTGAGAAGAACTGCACCTGGGAAGCTGCACCAAAGAAACTGCACCTGAAGATCCTCATCCACATTGACACCTGTTCTAGATGGCCAGATCCTGGACTTCAAGTTAATGCTATACTGATATGGCATTGTTTACCATAGCAATGAGTGTTTTTTCTTTTCTTTTCTTTTTTTTTTTCATATGGAAGGAACATGAATCATTGTGGCTAGTGAGTAAATTGGGGTAGATGGTGTCCAAGTATGTCTGTGAAAATTGTTCCTGTACATGGATGTTGTTCTGCTCATAAAAAGGTGGGGTCTAACCCCATCTCCCTTGAATTTTGGCAAGTCTTTGGCTTTCTCTGACCAATAAAATGTGGCAAAAGTGTCCCTGTGCCAGGTTTGGGCCTAGATCTTCAGTAGTCGCTTGTGCTTTCATTCTATTTAAATCCAGTTGCCATGTTGTAAGAAAGTCAAACTATCATGCTGGAGGCAAAAGATATGGTGAAAGCCTCTAGAGGATGAGTTGCCTTGTGGAGAGAGTCCACGTGAAGTATAACTGAGGCACCTTATATGACAAATAGCATCAAGGCCAAGAAATAAGTGAGTGGTCTTCTTGCACCTTGCAGACCAAATGAGTCACCAGCTGAATGCAGTCACATTGATGGGCTAGGTAGCACTACATGAAGCAAAAGAACTGCCCGATCAACACACAGAATTATTATAAGTAGTAAATTGTTGCTGTTTTATGCCACTAAGTTTTAAGGTGGTTTGTTACATAGCCATAGATAACTGAAGAGAGTGGAAATGCAAATCTTTTTATATTGGATGAAAAAAAAAATTTTTAGCTAAATAAAGAAGCATCACAAATTACCTTGCTATTTATAGAATTAATTTGGTTAAAATATGCTCCTTTAAGAGAAGATATGTATTCCTTTTGACAGGGTACATGTGTGCCATTTAAAAAACCTTTGGAGAATGTGAAACAGCAGTTGAGAAATTCTGAGTCAAGGATGTACTGTATTCTTAATTTAAAGAAAAAACTCTAAATTCTAAAAACTGCAATATATAAAATATCATCTTTCACTGTCTTAGGGACAATTTTAAGATTTGTGCATATTATACTCCTTGGAGAAATAATCAGCTAATATTTTGTCAAAGTACCACACTAAAAATTAATTGATATCTCAAAAAATTATACTTTGCAAGGGAAACTGACACCTGATTTAATTACAATGTGTGTGGTCATAATATTTAATGTACTCTTAAATGCTAGTTTTGCTTACCCATCAACATTATAAGTTCCTTAAGATCAGGGGCTATTTCTTTAGTTTCTCTTCTTCTTTTCTCCTTAATATTATTCTAGAACTATGGTGGTACATAGTCAATAAAATTACTCATCATTCAACATGTACTATGTGTCAGTCAATATGAGAACACTGGATATGCAAAGATCAGGCACAGTCTCTTCCCTCAAAATCTCACAACTCAAGGAAAAGACAGAAGCAAAAATATATTCCCCTTGGGACAGGGGTATAAAACTATCTTGGGCCCAATATCACAAATACCAACCAGAAGTTTGTAACTACTGAGGGATTGCCAGAAATCTCCCACCCAAGATCAATCACAGATAGAAGGCAGAGTTTGATTGCCAAAGTAAGGAGGAGCAATAATGCTAAATAAACCCAATGTTGAGACTCGTACTTACAGGGCCATCCAAATACTGAGGCTGAACCAGGACAATAGTAAACCTCTTCTGCTCCTACCATGTGCTAAGTACAAAGTAACAAGGAACAACAGTCTACTTCTGGTAGTGAGAGAGCCCCTCTGTAATACAGCAATGCGGGAAATATTGAAAACTGATGAGGAAGTAGGAACACTGAGAAAAGCCCTCCAGCACCCCAGTCTTCTTTCTAAGCATAAGGTGAAAGCAGCCTGCTACTAGAGAAATTTCTAGCCTAGGATATATTGAAATGAGCTCTGGTGGCCCAGTGCCTAAGGCATCTGATTGTTAACCAGAAGGTTGGCAGTTTAAACCCACCAGCCACTGCTTGGAAGGAAGATGGAGCAATCTACTTCCCTAAAGATTTACCACCTTGGAAACCCAGTGGGGGTCACTCTGAGTCGGAATTGACTCTGTGGCAGTGGGTTTTTTGTTTGTTTGTTTGTAGGGTATATTGAAGGTAAAGTTAGCAAGATTGAAACAAAAAACCAGCTCAACTCCTGACTAGACTGTCTCAGCTCTACTTACTATACAAACTACCTGACAGAAGAAGTGGAGGAAGTGTGCCTACTGACAGATGTAAGTACTATTTATCTCAGTCTCTACTGGTCTTCTACATATGCTATCTGGCAGTCAATAAAAAATTACAAGACACACAGAAAAGTGAGAAAAAGCAACCCATTGTGAAAAGCTAGAGTAATCAAGAGAACCAGAAACTGGAACTATCAGACAGACAGGCTTTAAATTAACTCTGATTATTGTGTCATGCCTAGGTGGAAAAGTTGGACAACATGCGTGAAAATGAACATATTGTGAATTTCAACAGAGAAAAGGAAACTATAAAGAAGCATACAATGGAAATATTAGAAAGAAAGAATTTCCTTAGTGTACCCATCAGTATACTGGACATAGTTGAGGACATACTCAGTGAACTTGAAATAGA
>NW_006921991.1:360308-384301 GCF_000298275.1 Orycteropus afer afer
AGAGAGAATGAGGCAAATATATATATATATATATATACATATATATATAATGGCTAAGGATTTTCTTAAAAAAGTAATGAAAACCATCAACCCATTGATCTAAGAATCTCGGAGAACCCTAAGCAAAATAAATGGCATCAACGCTGAATCTAGACATATCATAGTTAAACTGATGAAAACCAAAGATTAAAAAAAAAAAAAATCTTGACGCAGCCGGAGAGAAAAGTAACAGTACATACAGAGGAATAAAGCAAGAATATAATGGAAGGACTAAAGTACTAAAAACAAACAAACAAACAAAACAACCTATCAATCCAGAATTCTATGCTGATAAAAATAATAAAAATATCTTGTGAAATAAAGACTGTTTCAGACAAACAAAAACTGGAAAAATTCACTGGAACAGAACTGTGCTGTAAAAAAAATATTAAAAGAAGTGCTTCGGGCAGAAATAGTATGATACTTTCTGGCAGCTTGGATCTGTGTTAGGAAATGAAGAGCACTAGAAATGTTAAAAATAAATAAATAAAAGTAAATAGCAAATATGGTTTTCTTATATACTATGAGGGCTCTAAAAATATCTATACTAGTAATTTTACTTTATTTTGGGAAGTATAACATAAAGAAATCATGAAAACTGTAGGAAAAGATTTATCCACAGACTTCACTAAGAATTTTCTACAATAATGAGAAAGCGGACAGCTTTAAACATCCTATAATGTGCGAATTGTTGAGCAAATTACAATATTCTTCCTTAGCATCATTTTCAAAGCAGTCATAAATGTTGATCATGACGAATTTTCATGAAGATGAAAATGTTTATAACTTAATATTAAGAAAGAAAGGCACATAATTTTATGTAAAATACTGTTTTATCTATGTGTAAAAATATGCATAGAAAGAGATAAATACAATAAAAAAATTATCTCTGAATTAGGGTAATATTGATTTTCTTGACTTATTTAAAATTTTGTACAATGTCTATAGTTTTACAATAATGTAGTATTTTTGCTATCAGAAAATATCTAAATGAATTTCTTACTTTTGGTTTTGCAAATAAAAACATATACCTATCTGAATCTTAAACTCTTTCTTATGTTTTTATATATAAAAGCTCTGGTGGTTCTGATTGGGAATCTTGCAGAGGATCTCAGTTTTTATGCCCAACAATAACCAAATCTAAATCCCTGGGATGCTAGGATGCCCCTGACTGCAGAAAAATCCCTACTGTTATTGTTGGGGAGAACCTCTTCCCTGGATTTATGCATGTTAGAATGGCATTCTGTGAGCTCATTTCTAAACTGATAAAAAACAAAACAAAACAAACAAAACCCCCACAAAATATATGCTCATGAAATGTAATATTCAAATAAAATAATAGAATACGCTCACTTAAACCCATTTCACATCTCCCGATATCATTGAAATACTTTTTTTAAAAAAATTAGATGCTTTTCTTGAGGTAATATTCAATTATTTTCTACTTTTATGAGGTGAATGAGATTAACCCATTTCACAGTGTATATCAGTGAGAAATTCAAGGAGAGAGGAATGAGGAGGGATAGACTGAGGGAACAACTATTTGTTGGCCATCCCCAGGTTTGATGGTTCATTAGAAGTGCTCAGAGGATTACAGGACTCAGCCTGTAGTCATGCTCACAGCTAAGATTTATTATAGCAAAAGGATATAAAGAAAAATAAAAAGCACATCGGGCAGTCAGGAGGACACCAGGTGCAAGCTTATGAGTCCTCTTCCAGTGAACTCACATAAGACACACTTAATTTGACAAGCAATGTGTTGTGACAATTTGTATGAAATGTTGTTCACCATGGAAACCCATTACAGACCCAGTGCTCAGAGTTCTTATTTAAGGATGGTCAAGTAGGCACCCTCTGCCTAGCACATTCCAAAATTCCCAACTCCCATATGGAAAGCAGGTGTTCCATGTATATTGTTTGCACAGTTTAGACACAATGAGCCACCCTTATGGTTTGGGTGGTAGGAAAACTCCAAAAATTCAATTTCCCAGACACCAGCCAAGGGCCAACCTTGCAAGCAGGTCTTTTCAAGGGAAGTATTCTTATACCTGCTATGTTAACTCTTTTCTGGATAATAATTAATTGGAAATTTAATTACCTGTACCTCCTCCAAGGTCTGTTGGAAAGGAGAAACTGTTTCCACTGGAGAAACCATTATTTGCTGCTTTTGAATAACTCTTTCTTTACAAAATGTTTCTGCTGTCAATAATGCAAGGGCTTATCACCATAGTGGACTTCAACCTAAAGAAACAAACATATGGATTATGCTGGGAGCAAAGTCAGTGTGAAGCAATTCAGATAGTATGAAATAAAAGTTTAGTAAGAAACTAAATCTAACTAGATTCACTAGAGCTCCTAAGAAACTGAAGTTTTAATTTTTGAATGTACATTAAAAAAAAAAAAAAAAACACCTCACTGCCATTGAGTGGATTCTGACTCATAGCAACCCCTTTTGGGTTTCTGAGGCTGTAAATCTCTACAGAGGTAGATTGCCCTATCTTCCTTATGTGGAGCAGCTGGTAGGCATGAACCCCTGACCTTTTGGTTAGCAACTAAATGCCTTATCCACTAGGCTTCCAGAGCTCCTTTGGAAGTACATTGTTGTTGTTATTACGTGCCGTCGAGTCAGACCTGACTCATAGCCTTTAGACAGAGACATTCAAACAAGGAAGTGACTATTTCTTAATGATTTCTAAAGATAATCCTAGCTTAAGGAAAAGTGTACTGTTAGAAGCACTATTATTTTCAGCACTACGTAGTGCCTAAGGCATTTGACTGCTAACCAGAAGGCTGGGGGTTCAAACCCATCAGCGACTCCTCGGAAGGAAGGTTGGACAATTTACTTCTGTAGGGATACCGCCTCAGAAACCCAAGGAGAGGTCGCTATGGTTGGGTCCAACTTGATGGCACTTAACAACAACAACAACTACCCATTGCCCTTATTATATTTTCTCTGTGGCCTACTTCCCAAAATCCTCAACTTAAGGAAAGAAGCCTCAAAATTAACGGACATCTGAAAAATGCATAGATCTTAGCAAGACACCTAACTAGATTCAAATATTCACGCCACTAAATAATCACTGTATGATGTGGCCAAGCTTTATCCCTTCTCTGAGCCTTAGTTTCCTTCTCTGTAAAATGAGCATAATAGCAACAAACTTGGACGTTATTGTAAGTATTACATTAGATGTAAAGTTCCTCTTAAAGTGTATGGTTTACTAGAAGTGCAGTGAGAAGTATGTAGCATTAGTTATGGTTAAAATGTGTTATAGTTCTTCATTTTAGACTCTGCATTCTTTTCTTTTTCTTTCTTAACTTTTTATTGTGATTTGTGTGAGTTTACGGAGCAAATTCGTTTTCCATTCAACAATCCATACATATTTTGATTCATGACATTGAGTGTAATACCCACATTGTAACAGTACTCTTCCCATTTCCTCCCTGTGTTTCCTGTTCCCATCCAGCCCTCTTTCCTATCCCTTTCTGCCTTCTGAGTCTTATCCCTGAGGAAATGCTGGCCTTTAGATCTCATATTGTTGGTGGTTCTAGGGAGTGCATACCTCCCTGGTGTTATTGTTCACCTTATACACCTGTCTATTGTTTGGCTTAAAGTTGAGCCAGGAGAGGTTCAGATACAGACTTGAAGGGTGACTAAGGACCATAGTCTGAGGGGCTAGTCTCTATCAGACCAGTGAGCCTAGTCTTTTTTTTTTTTTTTTTAACTTTCATTCCACATTTTTCTCCCACTCTACCCAGGACCTCCAGTTATGATTCCTTTCAGAGTGGTCTGTAGTGGTAGCTGGGCACCATCTCATTCTGAACTCAGGCAAGTGGAGGCTGGGCTTAACATGATCCATTAGCCCTTTGAACTGATTGTTTCCATGCATTTTTTATTTTCTACACTCTTCTTTGCTCCAGAAAGGGAGAGACTAATAGTTGTACCTTAGATGGAAACTCACAGCTTTTAAAAGCCTAGTCGCCACTCAGCAAAGTGGGATGTACAACATTGTCTTTGTGGACTATGTTATGCCAATTGGCCTTGATGTCCCCCAAGACCAGTTATGCATATATTTGCAGTACATAGAAATGCATGTGTAGAAATATCCTCTATCAAACCTATATATATTCATATGTGTAGTCCCACTCACCTTCCCACTCCTATTCAGCTTGCGTGCCTATCTATGTATCCACTTGTACAGTATTATCCTTACTGTTATTGCAGGATTGTGTATGTAATAGTATTTACTTTTGTTGCCTTTAACTCTTATTCTCCTACCAGTGTCTTCCTTTGCCTTGATCATTTCTTGCTGACAGATATTAATATACCACCACAATGTTCCTCATATCAGCCTCCATAACTCACCAAATATTTCATAGTATTTTTCCAAGACGTTGAAAGTAAATTTTTAGTAGTTTTAGTATTAAATGAAAGACTGTATGTCAGACTCAACAGACTTGCCAACGTCATACTAAGTACACTCGTAGTTTTGGAATAACAGACTCTCCCTTTTTTTTGTTGTTTTTTAATTGTGATGTAGCTGAAAGTTTACAGAGGAAATGCATTTTCCATTCAACAGTTCATACACATTTTGTTTCATGACAGTGATTGCAATCCCACAATGGAACAACTCTCTTCCCACTTGCTCCCTGTGGTTATCTTTTCCCTATGTCCTTCTTTCCTATGGAGTCCTGCCCTCTGAGCTATCACCCTATGCAAATGCTGCCCTTCTTATCTTCCATGGTTGATTGTTCTAAGGAGTATATCCACCTGATTTAATTGTTTACCTCATAGTCCTGTCTGTTGTTTGCTAGATGTTAAGCTGTGGGAGTAAGTTCAATTCCAGGCCCGCTGGCTGACTAGGGGCCATAGTCTCAGGGGTTTCACCAGTCTCTGTCAGACAAGTAAGCCTGGTTATGATCTTGGGTTTTGTTCCACATTTTTCTCCTACTCTATCCAGGATCTTCTATTTTGATCCCTTACTGAGTGGTTGGCAGTGGTAGTCAGGCACCATCTAGTTCTTCTGGTCTCAGGGTTGTATATGCTGAGGTTCTTGTGATCTAATTGGACAAATTGTTTTCATATGTCTTTGATTTTCTTCATTTTACTTTGCTGTGAATGAGGAGAGACCAATTGTTGAATCTTAAATGGCCACTAGCAAGCTTTTGCAACCCCAGTTATTATTCACCAAAGTAGGATGTAGAACAATGTTTTTGTGCAGTATGCTTGATGTCCTCTGTGACCATGGCCCTTAGCCTCCAAGCCCGGTGACTCACTCCCTCAAAGTGTTCGGGTGTATCTAAAAAGTTACCATAACTTTGTCCCGTTAGCTCTATTATATATATGGGCATTCTTATAGCACATATAAGCACATATGTAGAAATATCATCTGCCAAACATATATTCCCTTTTGCCAACACATAACTGATTATCTTGCCTGTCTAATTGTGTATCCACCCATAGATTATCATTTATTTTTTTACCGATAATGCAGTCTTGTGTACTTAAAAGTATTTATCTTTGTTATCTGTACCTCTTGTGTACCTCTCCATGTCTTCGTTTTATTTAGGGTTATTGTGCTGGTCACTGGCTTTTGGTACATTGCCTTTCCCTTTACCCAAATCACTGTGTCTTTTACCTATCTAGCAGTTTTCCCTCCTCTCCCCTCCCATCCCTGGTAACTAACAAAGAAAATCTCCTTCCATGTGTAAACTTTTCCTTGACTTTTTACAATAGTGGATTCATATCTATCTGTGATTTACTAATTTCACTCAGCATAGTGTCTTCCAAGTTCAACCATGTTATGAGGTATTTCATAGATTCGTCATTATTTTTTATCATTGCATAGTATTCCATTGTGTGTATGTACTGCAGTTTGGTTATCCTTTCATCTGTTGATGGACACTTAGGTTGTTTCTATCTCTGTTATTATGAATAGTGCTGTGATGAACATGGGTGTACATATATTTATTCATGTCCTGGATCACACTTCTTTAAAATATATTCCTAGTAGTGCGATTGCTGGATCAACTGGTATTTCTATTTCCAATTTTTTAAGGAATTGCCATACCATTTTGCAGTCTCACCAGCAGTGTACGAGAGTTCCAGACTCTCCACACCCTCGTGAGCATTTCTCGTTTTCTGTCTTGTTGAACTTTGCTATTATTGCTGGCGGGAGATGATATCTTGTTCTTTTATTTTCATCTCTCTAATGGCTAATGATTGCAAACATTTCTTCATGTGTTTGTTGGCCACCTAGGTTATTTTCTTTGGTGAAGTGTCTGTTCATGTCTTCTGCACATTTTTCAATTGGATTATTTGTATTTTTGATGTTGAGGTGTTGGAGTTTTCTATAAATATTAGGGATAACTCCCTTGTCATCTATGTCATTGCTAAATATTTTTTCCCTCAATCTGTAGATTCTCTTTTTACTCTTTTGATGTACATAAGCATTTAAATTTTACAAGGCCCAAGTTATCGAGTTTATCTTCTGCTGTTTGTCCATTTTTAGTTATGATAGTCTATTTATGTCATGTATTAAAGCCCCTAAGTTTACCTCTATTTTTTCTTTCATGAACTTTATAGTTTTAGGTTTTACATTTAAGTGTTTGATCCATCTTGGGTTAGTTTTTGTGGATGGCGTGAGGTATGGATTTTGTTTCATTTTTCTGCAGTTTTGCCAGCACCATTTGTTAAAGAGACTATCTCTTCTATATTTAATGGGTTTCAGCCCTTTGTCAAATATCAGTTGTCCACAGGTGGATGGGTCTATTTCTGGATTCTCAAATCTGTACTAATGGTCTATGTGTCTGTCTTTGTACCAACACCAGGCTATTTTGACTACCATGGATGTTTAGTAGGTTTTGAGATTGGAGAGTGTGAGACCTCCTACTTTGTTCTTCAATAGTGCTTTGCTTATCCAAGGTCTCTTTCTTTTCCATATAAATTAGTTATAGGTTTTTCCATGTCCTTAAAGAATGCTGATAGAATCTAGATCAGATTGCATTGAATCTATAAACTGCTTTGATAGTATAGACATTTTCACAATGTTCAGTCTTCCTATCTGTGTTATATTGGGTTCTCTAGAGAAACAAAATCAGTAAAGCTTATATATATGTATATAGAGAGAGATTTATCTTAGGAAAATGACTCACACACTTGAAGCTGGCAAGACCAAAGTTCCTGGATCAAACGTCAAGCTGGAGGCTTTTCCTGGCTCTTGCAACTACAGGGGCTGAGGAGCTCAAGGCTGGCAGGCAGTACACTGGCTGTTGACTCCAATGAATGACAAATCCAAGATCTCCAGGCCGAATGGTGGATTGTTCACTCATGGACAGTTGTAGGCAGCACAACAGAATCCCGATCCACAGAAGAATGTCTCTTTTCCCAAGATGTCCATAGATATACTGGAAGCAGGCCACACCCCTAGGGAAACTCCTTTTCAACAGATTGGCTTCTCAAAACATAATCATCCGATCCCATCATGGGAATAACCACATCACAACAGCTTAAATCACACAGAATTGTGGTCCAGCCAAGTTGACACACAGCTCCAACTATCACACTATCCATGAGCATGGGTGTGTTCTTCCAGTTATAAAGATCTCTTATAGTTTCTTGAAGCAGTGTTTTATAGTTTTCTTTGCATAGATCTTTTGTGTCTCTGGTAAGATTTATTCCTGAGTATTTTATCTTTTTAGTAGCTGTTATTGTAAATGGTACTGTTTTTCTTATTTCATTTTCAGAGATCTGTTAATATAGAAGAATGCAACTGATTTTTATATGTTGATCTTGTATCCTACCACTATGTTGTATCTTTAAATTAGTTCCAGTAGTTTTCTTGCTTATTGTTTGTTTTTGTTATGTGCCATCGAGTTGGACCCGACTCATATCTTGCTTAGTCCCTGGGATTTTCTATGTATAGCATCATATCATCTGCAAATAGGGAGAGTTTTACTTCTTCCTTACCAATTTGGATGTCTTTGATTTCCTTTTCTTGCCTTATCGCCCTTCCAATACAATGTTGAATAGAAATGGTGATAGAGGGCATCCTTGTCTGGTTTCTGTTCACAAGGCTTTCAGACTCTCCTTGTTGAGAATAATGCTGGCCATTTGTTTTAGGTATATGCTCTTGACAGTGTTGAGGAATTTGCTTCTATGCCTATTTTTCTGAGCATTTTTGTCAGGAATAGGTGTTGGATTTTATAAAATGCCCCTTTTTTTTTTTTTGCATTGATTGATATGACCATGTAGTTCTTTTTCTTTATTTTACTTATGTGATGGATTATGTTGATTGCTTTTCTAATGTTGAACCATCCTTGCATACCTGGTATGAATCCCACTTGGTCATGATGTATTATTTTTTTGATACATTGTTGGAGTCTATTGGTTAGGATTCTGTTGAAGATTTTTGCTTCTATATTCATGAGGGATATTGGTCTATAGTTTTCCATTCTAGTAATGTCTTTGCCTGTTTGGGGTATTAGGGTTATGTTGATTCATAAAAAGAATTTGCAAAGATTCCACCATTTTCTATGTTCTGGAATAGTTTGAATAGGATTGGTATCAGCTCTTCTCTGAATGTTTGGTAAAATTCTCAAGTGAAGCTGTCAGGACCAGGACTTTTTTCTGTTGGTAGTTTTTTTTTTTTTCCCCCATGACCTGTTCAGTTTCTTCTTTTGTTATGGGTCTGTTCAAATTGTGTATCTCAGTCTGTGTTAGTTTAGTTAAGTAGTGATGTTTCTAGAAATCTGTCCATTACTTCTAAGCTTTCAAATTTGTTGGAGTACAGTTCTTCATAGTATCATGATAGTGTCCCATTTCATTTTTTATTCATGTTATTTGCATCTTCTCCTTTGTTAAATTTGCCAGTCATTTGTCAATTTTATTAACATTTTCAAAGAATCAACTTCTAGTCTTATCAATTCTTTCTATTGTTTTTCTGTTTCATTTATTTCTGCCTGAATCTTTATTATTTCTTTTCTTCTGGTGACTTTAAGTGTTTTTTGCTGCCTTTTTTTTAAGAAAAATTGTTGGATATGTTGTGTTAAGATGTTGATTTTGGCTCTTTCTTCTTTTTTGCTGTATGCATTTACAGCTGTAAATTGCCCTCTGAGCATTGCTTTTGCCATGTCCCAAAGATTTTGGTATGTTATATTTTCATTCTCTTTTGATTCAAGAAAATTTTTATTTCATTTTCAATGTCTTCTATTACCCAGTAGTTTTTAGCATGGTGTTATTCAGTTTGTATATTTACTTTTTGTCTGTTGATCTTCCTATTGTTGATTTCTAATTTTATGGCAATGTGATCTGAGAAGACTCTTTGCAGTATTTCAATATTTTAAAATTTATTTAGGCTTGCTTTGTGGCCTAACATATGGTCTATTCTAGAGAATGTTCCATGTATGCTGGAAAAGAATGTATATTGTGCTGTTGTTGGGTGAAAGACTTTGTATATATCTATGAGTTCAAGTTGGTTGATTATATTCTTTAGTTCTTTGGTGTCATTGCTGAGCTTCTTTCTAGTTGTTTGATCCTTCCTTGAAAGTCACATATTAAAGTCTCCTACTGTTACTGTGGAGTTGTCTATTTGTTTTTTCCATTCTGTTAAAGTCTGATTTGTGTATTTTGGGGCTCTTTCATTGGGTGCATGGATATTTATCATGGTTATGTCCTCTTGTTTGATTGATCCTTTAATCATTATATAATGTTCTTCTTTGTCTCTTATGGTGACAAAGTTGGTGAGACTTCATCTCATGTGCTATGGACATGTTATCTGGAGGAAAAAGTTTCTGAAGGACATCATGCTTGGTAAAGTAGAGGGTCAGCAAAAAAGGGGAAGATCCTCAACAAGATGGATTAACACAGTGGCTGCAACTATGGGATCAAGTATGGCAAGGATTGTGAGGATGATACAGGACAGGGTAGTGTTTCCTTCTATTGTACATAGTTTCACTATGAGTTGGAGCTGACTCAATGGCACAGGACAGCAATAACTAAATTCCCTTCTTGGAGTCCCTGGGAGGTGCAAGCTGTTTAGGTACTTGGGTATTAACCCAAAAGTTGTCTGTTCAAGTCAACCTCAAGGCACCTTGAAAGAAAAACCTAGTTATCTACTTCTAGAAAATCAGCTGTTGAAAACATATGGAATACAGTTCTACTTTGATATACATGGGGTCACCAGGAGTTGGAATTACCTTGACAACAACTGGTTATTCCTCTCTCAGAAGCTATTTATTTGGACAAAATGTCTTTGAATCCAAAGCATATAGGCAGGTTGCACAAGGCAGGAACAATGGACTGCACTTGTTAGAATTTAAAATGAAACACATGAGACTTATGTAAAGGTCTGTGCTCAGAGACTTGAACAATAACACAAGGCCGCATCCCACAAGAGTTCTTTATTTTTTTCAACTGCAAAATGCAGTCTTTACCTCATCATTTCAAGGATAAATCCATGAAAATATCATCATCTGCACTTTCAGAGGTGAGTAAAGCAGAGAGAAGCCCCTGTGATATAACTAGAAACAAACCTCTGTTAATGTGTGATGCTGGGAATCTATTCATAAAAGTATTTTGGGAGTAGAAAGGGCCTACAGGCATTCTGTGGGTACAAATGAGATCCATTCCTAATTGTATCTTTAAGTCAAATTTGTAGGTAAGTTGTAAGAGAAGCATATGGTTCTTATTTAGCATGACTTTAGTGCAAGAAAAAACTGGAAGACTTTTCCATGATTTAAAAGCTGCATGTGCAGCAAGTGAAGGTGATTGTGATGAATTTGTTTTAAGTAGGGGTTGGTTCAATCATTTTAAAGTGAGGGTGAATTTACATAATATTAAAGAGCAAGTAAATTTGACACTCATTCCTAACCTGGGGACTGCCTGTATTTCAAAGAAGAGAGGTTAGTGCAATACAAATTTTTCTCAATACTAAAATACAGGAAACCTCAGATTCTGTTTTTGCTTGTTTAATATGGAAACTTGAGGTAAGGGATCTTTCAAGAAAATTCTGATAAACAAGTAAAGGTAGCTAGCACCAATCCCACTGCTCGTTTACATCCCCTAATTTCTGATTGAATCCCCCACCAGGAGCCCTATAAATCTCCTGCAATGGGGGCTTCCTGTGGAGCACTCTATGTGACAAAATTAGAAGGGATGATTACACATCGACATTAAAACAACATGAAGTGTATATCTTCAACTCAACCAGGAAAAGGGGATGTTTGAGAAGGTAATATATTTTTTTGAAGCACTGAGCCTCACTTTGTGGGTATTAAAATGATTTCACAGCAGCTGTTAAAAATCCAGTTCCAATTGGTGGAGGTGGTGAATTACAAAATTAAAGGAATTCTAAAATGAGTAAGCATATTCTTTATTGCCCCTACACCCCACTACCAAGATGAGTAGAGGAAAAGAAACATTATATGAAAAAAAAAAAATCATTTCTGTACCTAATATAAATAATAATGAAACGAGGTGCTATAAAATGAAAATGATTCCGTATCAAGCACAACAAAAGAATAGGTATCCACGTTTCACATTTCACATCCTGTTTCACACAGCTCTATTTTGCGCAGTACTATAAGGTCTTATGCAAAAAAGAAATGTCCTAAGGAGCTCTGGTGATATAGTGATAAGGCACTTGACTGCTAACCCGAAGGTCAGCAGTTCAAACCCACCAGCCGCTCCGCAGAAGGCAGACAGGGCGATCTACTTCAGTAAAAATTTACAGCCTTGGAAATCCAAATGGGGGTGGCTATGAGTCAGAAACAACTGTATGGAAGTGAGTTTGGTTTTTCGTTTTTTTTTTTGGTAGAAGGTCCTGGGTGGTACAGAAATGTTTCTGTGTACACTACACCTGTAAGGCACAGGAAAGGGGACAAAAGGTACAGTGAAAGCTGTTAGTTATCATCTTAGTTGACTCACATGACAGTCATTTTTCCAATGAGACTTAGATAAAAGAGCTACACACAACCACAACAGCCTCTTTTCCAAGGGTAGTGGTTGAAAGTCCCACTGTTATTCCCTGAGCCAACAGCAACATTCTCCCTCTCCCCCCATTAGTAAGTTTCTATGCCCTATCAAGGCTTTCTCTAATTCTCTACTGTTTCTTTTACATTTGTATGTGTATTTGTTTTGATTTTGGTCTTTAAATTGTTCTTGCTTGATTTGTGACAAAAACCTCAATTAACAGTGAGCTGTTAATAAGAAAGTCAGTAAATACCCTTAAAATGAAGAATGTAACAAAAGGCTCAGGGTTTATTGATTTCTCTTTATAACTTCTATAGAAATGTTCTTTGTGGTGACCAATACAGTTTAGTATAAGAATGATGTGGCAGAGAATGAACAAACATTCACTAAAACTCTTTCTTCTTTTTCCTTGACACATAACTAGTACTAACTTTTCCCAGTCTCCCCTGCAGAAATTTAGGATCATATGAGTGAGTTTCAGCCAATAGAGTGTAATTAGAATTGGCATACACAGCCTCTTGCATTTTTCATAAAAAATTCCAAAGCGTTACCATCCGTGTTCGTTCCCATTTGCTGGCTTGATGAAAATGAACACAGGAATGATGGAAGCCATTTAGACTGCCTGTTGGTCACCACATTAGACTGTTACTTGGAGAAATAATTTCCATGGTGTTAAGATTTGAGGGTTTGTTTGTTACAGCAACTAGCTTTATCATAACCAATGCAGATGATAAACACAAACTTTTACTCCACCAGCTTTTGTCCATCATATTTATTACTCTTTCACTCTATGCTATTGGTTATCAACCTGGGGCAATTTTGGAAACATTTTTGGTTGTTACAACTAGGAGATGCTACTAACATCTAATGGGTAGAGGCCAGGGATACTGATACTGATACTGAAACAAACCCTCAAATCTTAACACCGTGGAAATTATTTTTTCAAGTAACGGTCCAATATGGTGACCAACAGGCAGTCTAAATGACTTCCATCATTCCTGTGTTCATTTTCATCAAGCAATGTACAAAATGGGCCCCCACAGCAAATAATTATCCTGTCAGAAATCTCAATAGCCCCCCTGGTTGAAAAACCCTTCTTTAAACCTAGATGTGACTTCAATACACTGTTGGTAAGCTATTTATGGTTCAGCAAATGGTCTGTTCTTACTCTTTCTTCTCTGTCCTGGTCTGCTTTTAAAAATAATGAATAAATACATTTATTTTGGTTCCCTATAATGAAATGAAAAATTTATACTGCTAGATGGACTTTTTCCCAGTCTCTATTGCCACACTCCAGTCCACAGCTGTCACACAGTGGAATGAAAATTCCAAAGGAAAATAGGATTGTTATTTCTGTTGTTTTCACTGTATCCTCAGAACCTAGGGCAATCCCGGGCATATATTAAGAAGTGAATCAATATCTGTTGACTGAATAGCTGAGTTTTTAAAACTACAGGGGATGTAGGCAACTGGGGCCTCCAGGGAATGCTTGATCCATTTCAAGGATCAGGAATTACTCAGATTTGGTAATTGCTGCCTGGGGAAGGCAATTGTTGCCAGGGGGAAAATAAACTACCTGAGTTAGTTTATTGTATGTGAAGTCTCCCAATTTAAAAATGTTGTTATCAATTTTAAGTTTGCAAACACAGTACGGGCACCACTGTTTAGACCAAACAATACACATCTGTGAGTCTCTTTTGGCTTTAGGGCTTCCAACTCAGTTAGTAGTAGTAGTAGTAGTAATAGTAATAGTAATAGTAATAGTAATAGTAATAGGAAGAGCTATATCATCATTGGGCCAGACACTGTATCAGTTAGCTTTTGCCGTGTAACAAACCATATCTATGGCTAAAAACAACTTTGAATTTCTCTCTAAATCTGGGTTGGCAGCACAGGCGGGGCTCAGCTGGGCAGTTCTGGTCTTGGCTAGTTTCCCTTATATGTCTACAGTCTACTTTCAGTCAGCTAAGTGGTTATGCTTTGGGAAGTTGGCTATCTATCTTCTCAGATGTTGGGGGCAACTGGGCCACATTCCTCTCATCCTCCAGAAGGCCAGCATTCCAAGTGGAAATATGCAAAGTCTCTTGAGGCTTAAGTGTGGAACATATCTGTTCTGTTCCATTGTATGCCTGTGTATTTGCTACTGGATTTCTCACCACAGTCCACTAGGCAGGTCTAGTTCTAGCTCCCCACTTCAAACTCTTATCATGCTCTTTTCTTCTGTAGTCAACCAATAAGTATACAGACCTGTCCAAACCATGGCCAAATTATGCAAATTGTTGTTGTTGTTCTTGTTATTTGCCATCGAGTCAGACCCGACTCATAGCGACCCCACCTTGGGTTTCCGAAGCAGTATCACTATGGAAATAGATTGCCCCATCTGCCTTCTGAGGAGTGGCTGATGGGTGTGAACCACCAGCCTTCTGGTTAGCAGTCAAGTGCCTTAGCACTATGCTACCAGAGCTCCTATTGTGCAAATACCCAGCAAATATCCCTAAAAATGGCCTCTGTCTGCTGCCCAGAGATTTGTTGTTGTTGTTGTTGTTATGTGCCATCAAGTCAGACCCAACTCCCAGTGACCACTCCTTGGGTTTCCAAGGCCATATTACTACAGAAGTAGATTGCCCAAACTTCCTTCTGAGGAGTGGCTGGTGGTTTTGAACCGCCAGGTTTCTGGTTAGCAGTCAAGTGCCTTAGGCACTACACTACCAGAGATCCCCAGAGATTTAAGAATCCTATATGTCATACACACACACATACACACACATACATATAAGCACTGCAAAAGCCCTATCCAACCCTTAGTGTATGTACTACAGAGGCTGAAAATTCCAAACATTCTCAGAGGGCTACAAGCACTTTGGATGGATGCCTTTGGAACTAATTTCATGAATCCCAGGTTATTGAATACTAGCCCTGCATATGTTGGAAAAGCATGACTGGTTTGCAAACTCATGGGGACAAATGCCTTGTTTTTCTTTTGGCTTGGTTTTAAATAAAGAGTAGGAGGTTGGGCGGGGACTGAGGGGGAGTTTTTGAAGAACAGGCATTGTTGTGCATGGTTGTGGATGCCCCTCTGCGAAGTCAAAAACAAAAACCACAGCCCCACTCAGCAACCAGCTTTCAGGATGAGTCACGGGGAGGGAAGTGATGCTGGGTATTCACTCTGGGTAGCCTGGGATTACAGGAAATTTTTAAATGGTCGTGAACATAGAGTGGGTGGGAAACAAGATGAGGTTCAGAGAGGGAAGAGTTACAAGCTTCATTAACTATAAAGGAAGAAAAAGGGGACCTTCATTCAACATGATTGGGTTTTGTTGTTGTTAGCCAGAGAAATTACCTTCTTTAATTTTAGAAAATCCTTAGAAACCCTGGGATTTGAAAGCCATGAGAAGCCTAAGTAGGCTCCTGCAAAGCAGAGGTCGTCAGACTTTGCTACATATTAATCGGATCACCTGGAAAGTTTTAAGGGAGGTCTGGTGGCATAGTGCCTGAGGCATTTGACTGCTAACCAGATGGCTGGTGGTTCAAACCCACCAGCCACTCCTTTGAAGGAAGGTAGGGCAATCTGCTTCCTTAGTGATACCGCCTCAGAAACCCAAAGAGGGGTCGCTATGAGTGGGATCCGACTTGACAGCAGTGAGTTAGGAGAGTTTTAAATAACTCCAATGTTCAAGCTGCTCCCCAAACCAATGACATTGAATCTGTGGGAATGGGGCCCAGCCATCAGTATTTTCTAAAGCTCCCTAGGGGGTTCCAGTGGACGGGCAAGACTGAAATAGAGTTCTAAGCAGAACTGGGTAAATGGTTGCTATGTGATAAGTCTCATTCCAGGTATACAAAGTACAGAGGGTGACATGTAGTCAGAAACTTAATGAAAAAGGGAACAATACCACAGACTACAATCTGCTCCCCTTCTGCTAATCTGTTGAATTTGGTTTAATATTTTAAGCCACTTTCAAATAAAAAAATGATGAGATTGTCCTTTGGATTTTCTTCACTCTCCTTTGCTCTGGATGAAGAGACACCAACAGTTGAATCAGGTGGCTGCTCAGAAGCTTTTAAGGCTCCAATCAATACTCACCAAAACAGGATGTAGAACACTGCTTTGTAGACTGTGTCATACCAGTTGACCTAGGTGTCCCCCAAGACTGTGATTCTAAGCCCCGAAACCCAGTGTCTCATTCCCTCAAGGTCTTTGGTTATGACTAAGAAATCTTCAGAACTTTACCCCCCCCCCCGTATGCTCTGCTATATCTACGGATATATTTGCAACACATAAAATACACATGGAGAAATATCCTCTGCCGTACCTATTTATACTGGTGGGTGTACTGCCATTTGCCATCCCAGATTGGTTACATTTGCATGGCTACCTATGTATCTACTTGTAGATTATTTGTTATTACTATTATTGCAGAATGGTGTGTATAGTAGTATTTACCTCTATTGTCTTTTACTCTCATGCAACTCCCAGTGTCTTCCTTTGCTTGGTCATGTGCTGACCTCTCCCTTATTTTATATTGCCTTTCCCTTCACCCAAGTTAATTCATGCCTATTCTCTGGTCAGTGATTTTCCCCTTCATTCTCTGGTAACCATCAAGACTGTTTCTGTGTGTAAACCTTTTCTTGACTTTTTATAGTAGCAATCTCAGATAATATTTGTCCTTTTGTCATCAACTTATTTCACTCACCATAATGTCCTCCAGGCTCATCCACATTATGAGTTGTTTTGTGGATTTCTTCTTATTCTTTAACATTACACAGTATTATTCCATTGTGTGCATGTACCTTATTTTGTTTATCTATTCACTCCTTGATGGGCACTTATGTGTGTCCATCTTTTTGCTGTTGCGAATAATGTTGTGATGAACATGGGTGTACATATATATATTCATGTCATGACTCTTATTACTCTAGGATATATACCTAGTAGTGGGATTGTTGGATCTTATGGTATTTCTATTTCCAAATTTTTAAGGAAGTGCCATACTGTTTTCTACAGTGGTTGTACCATTTTACAATCCCACCAACAGTGTATGAGTTCCAATCTCTCCACACCCTCACCATCATTTGTTGTTTTCTATTTTGTTTTGTTATTTGAATTTTGCTATTATTGCTGGGGTGAGATATATCACATTGTTGTTTCATCTCTGTAATATCTTATGATCGTAAGCATTTCATCATGTGTTTATTGGCAACCTGAATGTCTTCTTTTGTGAAGTGTCTGTTCAATTCCTCTGCCCATTTTTTAGTGTTGTTGAGGTATTGAAATTTTCTATAAATTTTAGAAATTTATTCTTGCCATTTTTTTTTTCAAGGTTTGTAGGTTCTCTTTTTACTCTTTTGGAGAAGTGTTTTTGTTTTTGTTTTTTGATACATATAAGTATTTAATTTTTAGGAGGTCTCAATCATCTATTCTGCTATTTATGCATTTCAGTTATGTTTGATAGACAATTTATGCCCCTCTAAATTTGCTCAAGCTTTATTATTTCCTTTCTTCTAGGACTGCAGGCTTTTTCTGTTCTTTTCTTAATTGTTGGAGTTATTGGCTTAAGGTTTTGGTTTTGATTCTTTTTTTTTTTTTTTTAATGTGTGTGCTTATGGCTATAAATTGACATCTGAACATTGCTTTTGCTGTGTCCCAATGATTTTGGTATGCTGTGTTTTCATTCTTGTTTGATTCTAGGAATTTATTTTTTATTTCTTCTATCACCTGTACTTTTTAAGCAGAGTGTTATTCAGTTTCCATGTATTTGATTTTTTTGTTGTTGTTCCTTTTTCTTCCTATAATGATGTAGCATTGTGGTCTGAGAAGATGCTTTGTACTATTTTGATGTTTTCAGATTTATTGAAGCCTGCTTGTGGCCTAACATATGGTCTATTCTGGAGAATAATCTATGTGTGCTGGGATAGAATGTATATTGTACTGTTGTTGAGTGGGCTGTTAGAATTTCTGTGTCTTTGTTGAGTTTCTTTCTAGTTATTCTGTCCTTCATTTAAATGATGTATTGAATTCTCATACTATTACTGTGGAGTTATCTATTTCTCTTTTCAATTCTGTTAACATTTGATTTATGTATTTTGGGGCCCTTTCACTGGGTGTGTAGATATTTATTAAGCCTGTGTCCTCTTCTTGGATTGATTCAATAGTCATTATAGAATGTCATTCCTTGTCTCTTAAGCTGTTTTTTGTTTTTTTGCCTTAAAGTCTATTTTATCCGAAATTAATATTGCCACTCCTGTTCTTTTTTGGTTGCTGTTTGCTTGATATACGTTTCTTTTTCCAGCCTTTGATTTTTAGCTTATATCTTTTCATCTGAGGTGTGCTTCTTGTAGGCAACGTACTGATGGATCATGTTTTCTTATCCTATCTCCTACTCTTTGTCTCTTGACTGTTGCATTTGATCCATTTACATTCAGTGTAATTTTCAATAGGTATGAATTTATTGCTGTCATTTTCTGTGTGTGTGTTGTGCCAATGATTTCTTTGTTATATATATAATATTTTGGTTACAGGTTTTCTTTTCATTTCCTTTGTTGCTATTGATTTTTGGTTTACTAGGTCCTTATGATTTTCTTCCTTTTTATTCTGGTTAGGCAGTTAATTAATTTTCTTTGTGGGCACCATGTGATTCATTATTATCCTCCTAAGTTTACAACAGTCTGTTCTATCTTGCTATGGCCTTGATTTCCTCTCCCTTCAGAAGTTCTTTAACTGCATGATTTTCTTTTCCTCATTTTGCTTTGTAGTTGTTGACATTTACAAATTGACCTCTGGCTCACTATTTTCAGTGTTGTAGGTTTATTTTATTTTTGAAAATTCTTTATTAGTGTTGGTTTCAGAGTGATGTTGGCATGTGTCTTACTTTCAGGCTTTAGTCTGACGTTGTTGGTTCTGTGTCCAAAAGATTCCTTTTAGTGTTTCTTGAAATGTTGGTCTGGTTTTCACACACTCCCTGAATTTCTGTTTATTTGGGAAAGACTTAATCTCATCAACATGTCTAAGGGTAATTATACTGGATATATAATTTTGGGCTGGCCAAGTTTTTCTTTCAAGGTTTTATATGTGCTTTCTTGCCTGCACGGTTTCTGTCAAGAAATCAGAGCTTAGTCTTATTGGTTCTCCTGTACAGGTAATATTTCATTTTTCCCAAGCTACTCTCAGGATTCTTTCTTTGTCTTTGGTTTTGGAAAGTTTGATTATGATATAACTTGGTCATTACCTTTTGGTGTCTATCCTATTTGAAGTTCATTGTGATTCTTGAATGAATTCTTTTTGTCTTTCATGGTGATAGAGAATTTTTCTGTCAACAAATCTTTGACAATTTTCTCTGTGGGTCTTTTTGTTTGTTTGTTTGTTTCTTCTTGCTATGGAATTCTGATCACATGCCATTCCTTTTGATGATGTCTCATATAATTCTTAGGCTATTTTCAGTCTTTTTTCTGATTATTCCTCTAACAGATTTGTATTAAGGAATTTGTCTTCAATTTCACTGATTCTGTCTTCTGTTGATTCAATTCTACTCCTTTGTCCTTCCAAAGCATTATCTATTTATGAAATTTTAGTATTAATCTCCTGGATTTCTATTTGCTGTTTTGTATAGTTTCTGATTTTCTACTTATTTTGTCAATTTGTTTTTCTGTCATTTTCCTGAATTCTTTGAGGGTTTTATCTATGTTTCTCTTGATTTTGTCTGTGTTTTCCTTGATCTATTTCTTAATCTGTTGAAGGGTCCTTAGTTAATTATTTTTTGTTTCTTATAAGGTAGGTCCATTACCATTTCCTCCTCAGGAAAGTTTTCTAGCCCTGTATTTTGACCACTTTCTTGGGCCACCTTTTCCTGTTTCTTTGTGTGAATTGAAGTTATCTGTTGGCTCTGAGACATTGTGGTGTTATAATATTTATTTAATGATTGTATGTTTGTTTCACCCATTTTTGTTTTGTTTTGATATATCTGAGCAGGCAGGGTGGGTGGGCTTCTCTGGTCACTAGTTTGGCAGCACTGGGGCACTTACCACCTGTCTCCTGGTGGGTAAATTAGCAGGTAGGAGTGTGGTTGCAGGTCTCTGCTGTTCACGTAGAGCAGTTGAGAGTGGGATGAATAGATGATGTCAGCCACCATCTGTCCTTGATCAAGTGGTGCAGGGACAAGTGGTGGCACTTTCCCAGTGAGTGGGGAGGCAGGTGGGGCAGGTATGTGGACATAGTTGCTGCCCTCTTCTGGATATGGCAAAAAATAAGGAAATGGAAAAAAGGGAATGTAAGAGAGGAAGAAAATCACATGCCACTTACCACAGAGTAGGCAGGGGTGCAGCACATGAGCCACAAGAGCATACAATGCTGATTGTGCACACACACTTGGCCACAGAGGCAGCACTCATGTGGAGCCCATGGAGGTGCATACTCCCAACCACAGAGGTGGTACACATGCTGTGCCCAATCTGCAAGAGTACTCCTCACTGAGGAGTACTACCACTACCAAGGTAGTGGGCTTACATCACTAGATATGCAGGAGCATGCTATAGATTGCCAGGAATGGAACAGTGGAGGGCTGTGGGGAGAGTCCTGGAGGACTGAGTGGGCTACTGGGTGGGAGAGGAATGATGAGGAGCCTTACTGGCCAGTGGGTGAGGGAGGCACATCGTTGGTCACCAGGAGAGTGTGTGGTGTAAGGAAGGAAATTGTACTTATCTGGTGACCAAACACCAGCATGGATACCCGTGCACTCCTGAGTGAGTGCAGCTTATTGTCTCATTCCTGCCCAAACTCAGTGCAAGGAGGAGCCCTCCTTGAGTCCAGCATCTCCAGCTGCTACCCCATAAGCATTCCCTACCATGTGAGTCCCCAACCCAAATGACCAGGGACAACTTCTGGTGAGTGATTCTATCCCTAGCTACTGGCTCTCTTTCAGCTCTGTAATCACCTGAGTGTCTGGAGCTCTTGCCCACTGTTCTGTACTTCCCTTCCTTAGATCTAGCTCATAGTTTCTGCTCACGTTGCTTCACTCCAGATTAATCTACTCCATGTCTCTCTCTTATTGAGAAACCCATGAAATTGCCTTCCTAAGTTCCTCACCCAGAACACTGCTTGCAATTAATCAAAATGGCCATGCTGTGCCAGATCAGCAGGCAAGTCACCTTTCTATATCTCTCCTTGCTCAATGTTTTTCTTCAGTTCCTTCTTCCAGTTGATATTCAATCTACTTCTTTATCCTTTCATTTCAAGCTCAGAGTTCCAGGATTATCATCTATTATCCATTTCACTTGGTTTCTCAGGTCTTTCTTGTAGAGTGTGGTGTGTCTAACTACTTCACCATCTTAGCTCTACCTACATATGGTAGGTTTTGAGACAAGGAAATGTAAGGCCTCCTACTCTGCTCTTTTTCTTCAATATTGCTTTAGTAATTCAGGACCTCCATCCTCTCCATATAAAGTTGGAGATTAATTTTTCCACTTTATTAAAGAATGTTTATGTTTAAGAATGGCCAGAACAGGTAAGGTGGGGTGGAGGACAGCCCCCAGGCACCAAGAAGCAGCAGCAGACAGGGCCAGCAGGAATAGGTAGGGGGCAGCCCAGGAAGTGAGTAGAGCATTTGGAACAGCTAAGGGAGATGAACTTGCCTGTCAGTTTGTCATGCTGTGGTGGCTTGTGTGTTGCTGTGAGGCTGGAGGCTGTGCCAGCAGGGGTGCCCATGGTAGACCAGTTTCAGTGGAGCTTTCAGAATGAGACAAACTCAGAAGAAGGAAGAGGCCATCCACTTCCCAAAGAACTGGCCACTGAAAACCTTACGAATAGTAGTGAAATGCTGTCTGATATATTACTGGAAAGTTTTATGAATAGCCCTGAAACATTGTCCAATACAGTGCTGGAAGATGAACCCCTCAGGTCGGAACCAAAATACCAAACTCACTGCTGTTGAGTCAAATCTGATTCATAGTGACCCCTCCTTGGATTTCCGAGGCGGTATCACTACAGAAGTAGATTGCCCAACCTTCCTTCTGAAGAGTGGCTGATGGGCTTGAACCGCTGGCCTTCTGGATAGTAGTCAAATGCCCCAGGCACTATGCTTCCAGAGCTCCTCCTCAGGTTGAAAGGCACTCAAAATATAACTGGGAAAGAGATGCCTCATCAGAGTAGACCCTACCTTAATGATGTGGATAAAGTAGAGCTTTTAGGGCTTCCATTTTCTGAAGTGGCATGACTCAATATGAGAAGAAATAGCTGCAAACATCCACTTATAATTGGAACATGGAATGTACAATGTTTTAATCTAGGAAAATTGGACATTGTCAAAAATGAAATCCAACACATGAAGATTGATATCCTAGGCATTAGTGAGCTGAAACGGACTGGTTTTGGCTATTTTGAATCAGATAACCATAAGATCTACTATGCTGGGAAAGAGAAATTGAAGATGAATGATGTGGCATTCATTGTCACAAAGTATGTTTCAAGATCTACCCTGAAGTACAATGCTGTCAATGATAGAATAATATCCATATGCCTACAAGGAAAGCCAGTTAATACTACTATTATCCAAATTTACACACCAACCACCAAAGCCAAGATGAGGTAGTTGAAGATTTTTAACAACTTCTGAAGTCTGAAATTGACCAAACATGCAATCAAGATGTGCTGATTATAACTGGTGACTGGAATGCAAAAGTTGGGAACAAAGAATTACCAGTAGTTGGAAAATTTGGCCTTGGAGATAGAAATAATGCTGGAAATCACATGATAGAATTTTGCAAGACCAATGACTTATTCATTGCAAATTCCTTTTTTCAACAACACAATCATTGGCTATACATATGGATTTCACCAGATGGAGTACACAGGAATCAGATTGACTACATCTGTGACAAGAGACAATAGAGAAGCTAAATATCTCCAGCCAAAACAAGGCCAGGAGCTGATTGTGGAACAGACCATCAACTTCTCATTTGCAAGTTCAAGTTGAAGTTGAACACAATTAAAGCAAGTCACGAGAGCCAAAAATGACCTTGATTATATCCCTCCTGAATTTAGAGACCATTTAAACAATAGATTTGATGCATCAAACACCAATAACCAAAAAACTGAAGAATTGTGGGATGACATCAAGATCATCATCCATGCAGAAAGCAAAAGGTTATTTAAAAGACAGGAAAGGAGGAAAAGACCAAAATAGATTTCAGAAGACACTCTGAAACATGCCCTTGAACGGAGAGTAGTAGCTAAAGCAAATGGAAGAAATAACAGATAAAAGAGCTAAACAGAAGATTTCAAAGAGAAGTTCAAGAAGACAAAGTCAATTATTATAATGAAATGTGCAAAGACATGAAGTTGGAAAGTCAAAAGGGAAGAATATACTTGGCATTTCTCAAATTGAAAGAAGTGAAGAGGAAATTTAAACCTCAAGTTGCTGTATGGAAAGATTCTACAGGCAGTAAAATGAATGATGCAGGAAACATCAAAAGAAGATGGCAGGAATACACAGAGTCACTGTACCAAAAAGAATTGGTCGATGTTCATCCATTTCAAGAGGTGGCATATGATCGAGAACCAATGGTATTGAAAGAAGAAGTTGAAGCTGCACTGAGGGAAATGGCTGAAAACAAGGCTCCAGGAATTGATAGGATATCCATTGAAACGTTTCAACAAATGGATACTGCACTAGAGGCACTCACTTGGCTGTGCCAAGAGATTTGGAGGAAAACTACCTGGCCAACTGACTGGAAAAGACCTCTATTTGTACACATTCCAAAGAAAGGTGATCCCACAGGATGTGGAAATTATCGAACAATATCATTAATATCACAAGCAAGTAAAATTTTACTGAAGATAATTAAAAAATGGTTACAGCAGTATATTGACAGAGAACTTCCAGAAATGCAAGCTGGATTCAGAAGAGGACATGGAATGAGGGATATCATTGCTGATGTCAGATGGATCTTGGCTCAAAGCAAAGAATACTAGAAAGATGTTTATTTGTGTTTTATT
>NW_006921991.1:385746-387769 GCF_000298275.1 Orycteropus afer afer
ACTTCCATAGCAATACTGCTTGGGAAACCCAAGGAGGGGTTGCTATGAGTTGAGTCCAACTCAATGGCATGTAACAACAAGACTTCTAGTACAATGTTGAATAAGAGTGGTGATAAAGGTTACCCTTGTCTTGTTCCTATTCTCAAGGAGAATCCTCTCAATCTTTTTCCACTGAAAATAATGTTGCTATTGGTTTAGCATATATGCACATAATTGTGTTGAGGAATTTCCCTTCTATTCCTATATTCCTTAGAGTTTTTATCAGGAAAAGGTATTGGATTTTATTAAATGCCTTTTCTCCATCAATTGAGATGATTTTGTGGTTCTTTTTCTTTGTTTGATTTATGTGGTGAATTATGTTGATTGATTTTCTGATGTTCACCATCCTTCCATCTCTGGTATGAATCCCACTTGATCATGATGTATTTATTTTTTAGTATGCTGATGAATTGTCTCAGCTAGAATTTTGTTGAGAATTTTTGCATCCATATTCATGAGGGATATTTGTGTGTAATTTTCATTTTTAATGGTATCTTTGCCTGGCTTTGATATCAGGGTTATACTGACTTCATAGAATGAAGGAGTAGTCCTTCCTTTTCATTGCTCTGGAATAGTTTGAATAGGATTAGTGTCAACTCTTCTCTGAATGTTTTGTAGAAATCTCCAATGAACATATTTCAATGGCTCTTAATTTATTGAGACTTGCCTTGTGGCCTAAAATATAGTCTATTCTGGAGCATGATCCATGTGCATTGGAGAACAATGTGTACTGTGCTGATGTTGGATTGAGTGTTCTGTTTATGTCTATGAGTTCAAGTTGGTTGGTTGTGTTATTTAGATCTTCTATATCTTGGTTGTTTTTTTCTAGTTCTGACTACCATGGAAAGTGTGTGTTAAAGTCTCCTACAATTATTGTAAAGGTGTCTATTTCTCTTTTTAATGCTCTTACAGGTTAGTTTGTTTTACGTATTTTGGAGCTCTGTCATTGGGTGCATAAATATTTATTATGGTTATGTTCTCCTGGTGAACTGACCCTTTAATCATTATGTAATGCCCTTCTTTGTCTTTTATAATGGTTTTTTACTTAAAGGCTATTTTATCAGAAATTATCATTGCCACTCCTGTTCTCTTTCATTTACTATTTGCTTGTATATCCCCTCCCCCTTCGATTTTTAATCTATTTATGTCTTTGTGGGTCATGGCTTTTTGTTTCTTTTTTAATCCATTCTGCCACTCTATGTCTCTTGATTGGTATGTTTAAACTGTTTACAGTCAATGTGATTATTGATATGTATGAATTTATTGCTGTCATTTTGTTATTGGATTTTTTGCTGTGTGGTATTGATGGTTTCTTTGTTCCACTTAATTTTCTGTGCTGAGTTCTTTTTGTTTATGGATTTTCTTTTTATTTTATATCATATTTTATATCATAATCAAACTCTCCAAAACCAAAGGCAGAGAATTCTGAGAGCAGCTTGTGAAAAATGAAATATCACCTACAAAGGGGCACCAATAAAATTAGGTGCTGATTTCTTGGCAGCAAACATACAGGCAACAAGGCAATGGGATGATAGATATAAATCCATGAAAGACAAAAATTGTGAGCCAAGAATCATATATCCAGAAAAAATGTCTCTCAAATATGAAAGCAAAATGAGTACATTTCCAGATAAATAGTAATTAAAGGAATTTGTAAAAATCAGACCTTCCTTACAAGAAATATTAAAGGGAGTCCTTCAGACTGAAAACCAATGACACCAGACAACAAACTGAGATTAAGACACATGACAGCATCACCCACATACCAACCCAGATAAGAAATTCTCAAGAGTAAAATAAAGCAGCAAAATTGAAAATGGGGAACAGAGGTGTCAATCTGTATACAATGACAACTTTTAAAACAAAAAAAGGGGACTAAATAATGTAGCTATACAACTTCCATATGGAGAGGAAGACAAGGTAAATTAAAATATAACAGAATCTTATAAACATAGCAAGATAAAGGTAACCACAAAGAGTAACC
>NW_006921991.1:388684-389682 GCF_000298275.1 Orycteropus afer afer
GGTTACTCTTTGTGGTTACCTTTATCTTGCTATGTTTATAAGATTCTGTTATATTTTAATTTACCTTGTCTTCCTCTCCATATGGAAGTTGTATAGCTACATTATTTAGTCCCCTTTTTTTGTTTTAAAAGTTGTCATTGTATACAGATTGACACCTCTGTTCCCCATTTTCAATTTTGCTGCTTTATTTTACTCTTGAGAATTTCTTATCTGGGTTGGTATGTGGGTGATGCTGTCATGTGTCTTAATCTCAGTTTGTTGTCTGGTGTCATTGGTTTTCAGTCTGAAGGACTCCCTTTAATATTTCTTGTAAGGAAGGTCTGATTTTTACAAATTCCTTTAATTACTATTTATCTGGAAATGTACTCATTTTGCTTTCATATTTGAGAGACATTTTTTCTGGATATATGATTCTTGGCTCACAATTTTTGTCTTTCATGGATTTATATCTATCATCCCATTGCCTTGTTGCCTGTATGTTTGCTGCCAAGAAATCAGCACCTAATTTTATTGGTGCCCCTTTGTAGGTGATATTTCATTTTTCACAAGCTGCTCTCAGAATTCTCTGCCTTTGGTTTTGGAGAGTTTGATTATGATATAAAATATGATATAAAATAAAAAGAAAATCCATAAACAAAAAGAACTCAGCACAGAAAATTAAGTGGAACAAAGAAACCATCAATACCACACAGCAAAAAATCCAATAACAAAATGACAGCAATAAATTCATACATATCAATAATCACATTGACTGTAAACAGTTTAAACATACCAATCAAGAGACATAGAGTGGCAGAATGGATTAAAAAAGAAACAAAAAGCCATGACCCACAAAGCCTTGGTGTATTTCTTGTGGTGTTTCTCTTGTGTTGCGTTCATTGAGCTTCTTGGATGGAAATCTTGTGTTTCATGATCTTAGGGAAGTTTTCCTCTAATAAATCTTCAAAAACACTCTCTGTGCTATTTTTTTTGAAGACGGCATACGAGATGTCGAGCAG
>NW_006921991.1:389782-391120 GCF_000298275.1 Orycteropus afer afer
AATCATGAGTAATTATTCTTCTTGATAGTGTCCCACATAATTCTTTAGTTTTCTTCATTTTTTAAATGATTTTTCCTGAAATAGATTAGTAGCAAGGGATTTAGCTTCTCTTTTGCTGATTCTTTCTTGCATTGTTTCAATTCTACTTCTGTGTCCTTCCATTAAGTTATCTATTTCTAGTATTTTATTATTAATCTTCTGAATTTCTTGCTGTTGTATGGTTTCTACTATTTTGTCATTTTGTTCTTATATTGTTCTCCTGAATTCTTCTAGGGTTTTGTCTGTGTTTTCCATTTTATCTTTCCTAATCTCTTTGAGGATTCTATATATAAGTCTTTTAAATTCCTTATCAAGTAATTCTATTAACCATTTCTTCCTCAGGAACATTTTCTGCCCTTTTATTTTTCTCACTTGTTTGAACCATCTTATCCTGATTCTTCATATGATTTGTTATTGTCTGCTAGGTATTAAGGTTGCTGCTGGGAGTTAGTATATTCTCTGGAGGTTAGTGCAGGACTTCTCCATATCTGCTGTGAGGGACTGCTGCCCAGATGGATAGAGTATGTCCACTGTGCATTGATAAGTGGAGAGGTATCAAGTGGTTTCAGTAAAAGTGCAGATGGACTGCAAGAACTGTTTGGGTGTGAAATGTACATTATTGCATCCAGGTGTACATTAAATGTAGACACTAGGGTCTCCTGCTTGTCTTTTGGCAAGGATGCATGGGTTACCAGTCACTACATGGGTGGTACAGGAACTCACACTGCCAGTCCCAGGTGAGCGGGACAGCATGGGAGTGGTAGGAGCAGGCACAAACCTATAGTTGCAGGTATGACAGTATAAGGCATGAGCCCCTGGTTGCAGATCCAACAACAGCACAGCGGGTGGAGTGGGAAGAGGTGTATGTGCAACCAGTCAGCAGGCACACACTTGGAAGGTATGCCCTTGTTCCACAAGAATGTAGCATGTGGAAGAATGTGCCACTGGTCTGCGGCCCCCCAGTGCAATATTGGTGGCTAGGCCAGGGGAGGAGGTGTTGACAGTTCATGGGCCCCCACCAAGGGTGGCTGGGTGGAGCATCAGGTGCCACTGGTCCATGGCCTCCAGTGCAGATGGCTCAGTAGATTAGTGAGTGTTGCTAGTCCCCAAGCCCCAAGCTGGGTGGCTGGGTGGAGGATCAGGCACCATCGGTTTGTGGGCCCCCTCCAACTTACTCTTAAATGGTTCAGAAAATAATATCATGTACACACACACATTCATACATGCAGGTATATATATATAGAGAGAGAGAGAGAATGATAAAGCAAACAAAGGAAAAGCATTTGACTGCTAACCAGA
>NW_006921991.1:391248-395251 GCF_000298275.1 Orycteropus afer afer
GGGGTTGCTATGAGTTGGAACCAACTCAATGGCAGTGAGTTCATTTTTTTTGGGGGGGGGGCGGTAGTTCCTTGTACTATTCTCGTAACTTTTCTGTAAATTACATAAAAATCAACAATAAGTTATTTTACGACTCGATAGCAAACAGCAACAGCACAACAACATTTATGTAAATTGAGTCAAATTTAAAAGTTAAAAAATGATGAAATGCTGAGGAATCACTTAGGAGAATTCATGCTTTATGAGAAAAGAGAAGGCAAATGAGCAGATGAAGGAGATTTTTTTTTTTTTTTAATTATTGACGTAGGAGTATAACTAAATGAACATAGTTGACCAAAGTCAAGGGGATTTCTTATATTGTCCAGGACATTACCCACTCTCTGTGTACCCACACTAATGTTCATAAGTACATCAGGAAATATTTCAGAACAAGGAGACTCTTCATGTCACTGCAAACAAATGACGCAAGTTTTGTGAATTACCTAAGTGGTGCTATGATTCATTCATTCCTTTTTTTTATAACTTCTGTTTTTGCCATATTAAATTAATAACTGTGGAGTAGCTATATTCTGAACAGAAAGATCTGACATTTCTCCTTTAGAAATCACTGAACAGAGCTATATTTTCCACGCAGAATATTTTGTGATTATTGTGGAAATTTTATAATTACATTCTATTAATGAGACTGATCTTTTCCCTTATAAGATTTGGGGTTTTCAATTTAAGGTATAGTCTCCATATCAAACTTTAGGTTGAGTTATGCTAAAATTATGAAATATATAATTTAATTTGATGATATCATGCACCAGCTATTTTATATCACTCTGTAGCAAATACTTCAGTATCCTTGTTGAAAAGGCAATGATTTTGCTGAACAATTGGGGGAGAAATGTTCATGCCTTCTTTCTTTAGTACTATAATTAAGATGTTTGAATAACCAGCACTTCCTGCTGCTTTAGGAATGGTGGGAAAATTGGGGAGGGGAAGGCTTGATAAAATTCTGCCTTTGGAGGAAAAATGCCCACTTAGAGTTCATTTTAAATCTTCACAAATAATTTTTCTTAAGAATTTAAAGGTATAATTAACCACTATGGTCATAGAAGTGCTATAAGTCAATTATATCTCTGTTAAATGATCATATATATTTAAAGTCAGTTAACTCCTTAACTTGGAGTTCCTGGATGATGCAAATGGTTAAGTTCTTGGCTGATAGCTAAAAGGTTAGTGGTTTAAGTCCACTCAGAGATGCCACAGAAGAAGGGCTTGGCAATCTACTTCTGAAAAATCAGCCATTGCAAACCCAGAGCACAATTTTACTCTGACATATATGGGGTGGCCATGAGTAACATGACAGTAACTGGCTTCTATGCCTTCACTTAGGTGTTGGCAAACTTTTTCTGCAAAGAGTCATATATCATATTTTTGCATATAATGCACCTACATAAACAACATGCACACACATATAACACCCATAGCATGCATAGTAAACTAATGTGAGGGAGTTGTGCTGTTTGCAAAAAACTGTATAACGTGTGCTATTTGCATAAAAATACAGTAGTAAATATTTTTGGTTTTTAGGCCATGTGGTAGTTAAGGTTATGTGTCAACTTGGCTGGGCCTGGTTTTGAGTGGCTGGGCAGCTTTAGGAATGGTCTGCAGCTTTTGGCACGCTTGAATCCTGCATGTAGCCGAGTCACTGTTCAGCAGCCTGCCATGCTGTCTGCCAATCTTGGGATTCTTAATGGACTTGAATCAATGGCCTGTTGTGTAGTTTGGTATTATTAGGACTGTGCCTGTTTACTTGTCGACCTTGGGTTTGTCAGCCTCCAGCTTCAGTGGGCCAAGAGCCTAGTACTTGGAAGTTGGACTTCTAGCCTCCAAAACTGTAAGGGAATAAACTCCTGTTTGTTAAAGCCATCCACTTTTGGTATTTTCTGTTACAGCAGCATGAAGTAACCAAAACAGGCCATAAAGTCTTAGCTGCAACTACTCATGTAGTTGCATACTCTGTGCCAGAGCATGAAAAGGAGTCATAGATGATATACAAATGAATAGGCATGGCCATGTTCCAGAACTTATTTACAGACAGACAGTGGGCCAGACTTGTCCCATGAACATTGGTTTGCCATCTCTTGCTTTAACTTACTGCTACTTCATGTCAGAGTTAGTCAGGGTTATCCTAAGGACAATTCAATAAATTAGATTAATTTATTTATTTGCAGTTTGGAGAGCAATGCATTAGTTGCTCATGTTCTCCCAGTATTGTGTGTCAAGGGCAAATTTTAGAAGGGGAAAATATCAAAACTCAAGCAATGACAAACAATCTATCAGTGACAATTAACAAAAATAAATAAATAAATAAATAAAGACCAAAACAAAAGAAAACCAAAAATCTAGTTTCTATTAAAACTACCCCTGACCTCCGTGTCCTTCTTTTCCCTGAAATAAGGCATACAGAATTTAAGGAGGTCAGTCCTTAGATTTCAAACTGTTTGGAGATTTGGGAAGTTTCTTATTGAATGAATGAATGAATTTATACCTTTGGCAGTAAATCTTTCAAATCAAAAGTTTCTTTTCAATATCTGGAATAGATGAATGCATAGGGACCGAAAGTAGATTAGTGGTTACCAGGGGCTAGGAAGGTAAGAGAGAATGGGAAGTTATTTCTTAATGGGTACAGAGTTTCTGTTTGGGAAGGTAAAAATGTTTTGGGAATAAAAAGTGGTGATGGCTCCAAAATATAAATGAAGGCTCCTTTTCTAACCTTATGAGTTTGACATTTGCCCTTATTAGCTCTCATTGAATAAAAAAGCTTTTAGCCTGCTTATGCATAAACTTCTTCATTTAGTACCTTTAACTAAAATGGCAAGCAGGTCGAATCCATTTTATAAAAGAGGACCACTCTGTTAGCATTGTCCTCACATTATGTTCTGACTGAGCAGCAATCCTTGATGAGTATTACAAATATTTCAATTATCCCAGAAATAGTTTTCCATTCAAGTAAATTAAATCACAAATGCATTCTTCCAGAGCTTAATCTAAAACATTAGCCTAAATGTATTTATTATCCATAAAGTATTTGTTGACTTGCTATTAAGGTCATTTTTCAATGTCCTTCAGAGTAGGTTTATATCCTTTTTATCATATACCAAGTATTCAGGGTAGGTTTATATCCTTTTATCAAGTATATTTCATGTTCATTGTCCTAATTGATCTAATAACAACATTGTTAGATATGACACCATAAAAGGTTGTTTGTTTAAGTAACAAGTTTTGAAAAAAAATACACATTTAAATTCATGTACACATTATGTTTAGGAAATTAAACTATATGCTCTGTTTGGGTAGGAACAATATCTTATTCACTGTTGTATCCCCAGAACTTAGTACATTACAGGCATGTAGTAGGCACACTGAAAATATTTGTTGAATGAATACACGAGTGAATGAGAAATCAAGATACTTTTTCAAGTTCCTACTACAGAGATGAGGAGACAAAAATTCAGAGATGTTCAATGTCTTGCTTAAGAGCACATGGCTAGTAAATGCAAGTAGAACTGGAATGCAGATAAAATGAAATAATGTATATAAATTTCTTAGCACAATGCTTAAGGCATACTAGGTGCTCAATAAGCATACCTCATTGATATTCTGTACACGTATTCAAACATTTTCTTTAGTATTCTTTCCACTATAGTGTACTATGGGAGCTCTGGTGGCATAGTGCCTAAGGCATTTGACTGCTAACCAGAAGGCTGGTGGTTCAAACCCACCAGTCAATCCTTGGAAGGAAGGTTGGGAAATCTACTTCCCTAGTGATATATCGCCTGGGAAACCCAAGGAGGGGTCACTATGAGTCAGATCCGACTCCACAGCAGTGAGCTTGCTGAGCCTGGTTTTGTTTGGTTTGTACTGTACTATAGCTTTGGTAGGAGCTCTGGTAGCATAGTGCCTAAGGCACTTGACTGCTAACCAGAAGGCTGGCGGTTCAAATCCACCAGCC
>NW_006921991.1:396191-398228 GCF_000298275.1 Orycteropus afer afer
TGAAGACTTTTAAACTGGGTTTTGAACCAGTTCATTCCAGTTTGATCCCCTGCTGATAATTTGCATTTCCACCCCAGATATACTGAACCAGAATCTACAGTTTAACAAGATCTCCAGGTGATAATTTTGTTAAACTGTAAATTCTGATTCAGTATCTCTGGAGTGGAAATGCAAATGAATGAACTGGTTTGAAGCCCCGCTTTTAAAGGAAGTCTTTTGAGGAAGCATTTTCATGTTGTTACCTGATGATTCTTTTACTGAAAGACCTTTTTAAAGGAATGATTCCTAGGTCCACAGAAGGAGTTTTTCTGACATCCTCCTTATGCCAAAGTCTCTTCTCTATCATCTTATTTTTGTCATAAACATTAGAACTGTGCTTTGAAAAGGAAACTCTAATTTACCTCCCTTTAAGCAATGGATTGATGTTTTTGAGGGTCATTTGAGAAAGATGCTTAAAATGAGAATGCCCAGAAGATTAAGTCAATGTCAAATCAAATTAATTTCTCTAAGTTTACTCAATTATCCTTGAATTCAGGTTCCTCTGCTTTGGGTGCCTGTCCTCTTTTCATTATAGAAAGCTGGAAAAGATTCAAGATTTGCTCTTCCAACAATCCCAAAAGAAAATCATAGTGATCAAAAACTAATGAAGTCCATAAACAATCCAAAAGTTCAAAAAAGTGTCCATCTACATCCCCAAAGAATGGACAGCTCTAAAGGCCAATATATTTTCTTGGATAAATCCTGTATTGTAATTAATGGCATGGACAATGTGTGCAACTAAAAGTTAAGGAAGCATGAGAAGCTACAATCACTTACTTTTTTCTTAAGTGATTTGCAGAAAGATACATGGAGTAATGATATGTCCAGGTAATTAAAGATGAGTTGTGGACTCATTAACATTTTAGAGGATTTTTAAAAGTAAGCTCAGTGCTCCAAATTTTCTTTCCTTCTGGAATTATACTTTTCTTGACTATCCAAGTAAGATTTTTCTCTGAAATCCTTTTCTCTCCCAACTGGCCCTGAGGACTACCCCAAAAGAGCAACACTTGTCAGCTGTCCTATGGGAATGCAACTGCAACTTGGTCTTGAATCATGTCTAGACATTTTGATAATAATATTTCTCCAAACTTCCCCAAGCTCCCAACCCAAAACCTGGGCAAAGCCTGCCCATTCCTTCAGTCCACTAAGCATCACAAATACAAGGCTGACTCCTGGTTGCACTAGTTAACCAACTCAACTAAAGACTTAGGGATTGAAAAAAAAATACCCACTGCCATTGAGTAGATTCCAACTCATAGCGACCCCCATTGGGTTTCTGAGGCAGTAACTCTTTAGGGAAGTAGATCATCCAGTCTTGCTTCCACAGAGTGGCTGGTGAGTTTGAACCATCAACCTTCTGGTTAGCAGTCAGATGCCTTAGGCACTGTGCTACCAGAGCTCCTTTTCAAAGGCTTAAGGATAGTTGAAAGGAATTACAATACAAATGTATTGTATTACAATTGAATATCAAACTCCATTCATCCTGAAGTTCCACTATAGGGATCTTACTACTGGCTACCTTTCTTGATCTCAGGCTGCATTCCCATGCTCTGGGCTGCTCTTATATCCTCTCCAGAGTCTCAATGACAAACTGAATGAATCACAACTACTGAGACAATTTTTTTTAATTCCTCACTATGCAAATACTTTCTCTACAGAGCTGAGACTGCCATTCATATCATTAACATATTATTAACATTGCTGCCTGAAGTAATGGCATTTGGATTCCATCTTCAAGGCTATTTGCTACAGAATAGCAAGTATAACTAAAACAAAGCTATGGAACACTTCCCAAAAACAGAAGGTCTACTCGTAGGTGACTAGAAGCCTATACTTGAAAGTGCTATCACTCCCAGTGTAGTAGTTTTCCCATAAAAAAATATTAAAGTTCTACATCACTGTGCATTTTTCTATAAACATATTGAAGATGAATTAATTAACTTATGTGGCACCAACTAGAATTCACCATAGCCTTAGAAAAAGTACAGAACTTTACAT
>NW_006921991.1:398375-399378 GCF_000298275.1 Orycteropus afer afer
AATGTTTATGGATAAACAGTTAAAATATGTTAAAAAGAAAAAATAAATTCCACAATTTGTTTACTTGTTTTGAAATATATACTTGGACATTGAATCATTGAATCACTATATCCACAAGAGGAACACCAGCTTAAACATGAAGAGGTGTCATTCTGCACACCCTTCCTGGACAATACTTTTCACCCATGAATTTCCCTGTGGTCTACATTCATATAGGTCGTCTACTACCTAATACTCCTCTTCTGATTTTTAGACTGTTTAAAAAATGATTCTGTTTAGGAACACTTGGGGTATCTCAAATTTAGTATGTTTTTCATCCCCGAAACCTATACTACTATAGTGTTGTTGCTGTATTCCATCAAGTCAATTCTGATTCATAGTGATTCTATAGGGAAGTAGAACTGTTCCTTAGGGTTTGCAGACTGAGACAGACTACAAAGAAGGAAGATCCAGTTCTCAAAGAATTGGCCAGGGAAAGCTTTATGAATAGCACAGAAACACTGATACATTATTGTGCAACTTTATGAATAGCCTGGAAACATTGTCTGATACAGTGCAGAAGGATGAGCCACTTAGGTTGGAAGGCTCTCAAAATACAACTGGAAAAGAGCTGCATCATCAGAGTAGAACCAGCCTTACTGATATGGATAAGGTAAAGCTTTTGAGACCTCCATTTGCCGATCTGGCACCACTCAAATTGAGGAGAAACAGCTGCAAATATCCATTAATAATCAGAACACAGAATGTACAAAGTATGAATCTAGGAAAATTGGAAGTAGCCAAAAATGAAATGGAACACATAAAGATTGATATCCTAGGCATTAGTGAGCTGAAATGGACTGGTTTTGGCCATTTTGAATCAGACTACTATGCCGGGAATGAAATTTGAAGAGGAATGGTGTGGCATTCATCATCACAAAGGATGTTTTGAGATCGGTCCCAAAGTACAATGCTGTCAGTGATGAGATAATATCCATACACCTACAAGGAAGATCAGTCAATA
>NW_006921991.1:399508-400249 GCF_000298275.1 Orycteropus afer afer
AATTATCACAGGTGACTGGAATGCAAAAATTGGAAACAAAGAAGAATCACCGGTAGTTGGAAAATTTGGCCTTGGTGACAGAAATAATGCTGGAAATCGCATGATAGAATCTTGCAAGGCCAACAACTTATTCATTGCAAATATCTTTTTTCAACATCACAAACAGTGGTTACACAAGTGTACTTCGCCAGATGGAATACACAGGAATCAGATTGATTACATCTGTGGCAACAGGTGATGGAAAAGCTCAATATCTTCAGCCAAGACCGGGCCAGGAGCTGATTGTGGAAGAGACGAACAACTGCTCATATGCAAGTTCAACTTGAAGTTGAAGACAATTAAAACAAGTCCATGAGAGCCAAAATATGATCATGAATATACCCCTGGTGAATTTAGAGACCATATAAAGAATAGATTTGATACATTGAACACCAATGACCGAAAACCAGAAAAATTGTGGGATGACATCAAAAACATCATCTATGAAGAAAGCAAGAGGTCACTTAAAAAGACGAGAAAAGAAGAGAAGACCAAAATGGATGACAGAAGAGACTCTGAAATTTGCCCTTGAGCAGAGAGTAGCTAAACCAAATGTAAGAAATGACAAGATAAAAGAGCTGAACAGAAGATTTCAAAGAGCAGCTCGAGCAGACAAAACCAATTACTAAAATGAAATGTGCAAAGACCTGGAGTTTGAAAAACAAAAGGGAAGAACACGCTTGGCATTTCTCAAGCTGAAAG
>NW_006921991.1:400649-404934 GCF_000298275.1 Orycteropus afer afer
GCAAGTAAGATCTTACTGAAGATAATTTCAAAATGGTTGTAGCAGTATATTGATGGAGAACTTCCAGAGTGCAAACTGGATTCAGAAGAGGATGTAGAACAAGGGATATCATAGCTGCTGTCAGATGGATATTGGCTTAAGGCAAAGAATAGCAAGAAGATGTTTATTTGTGTTTCATCAACTATGCAAAGGCATTTTATTGTGTGGATCATAACAAACTGTGGATAACGTTGAGAAGAATGGGAATTCCAGAACTCTTAACTTTACTCATGAGGAACTTGTACATCGACCAGGAGGCTGTTGTTTGAACAGAACAAGAGGACACTGCATGGCTTAAAATCAGGAAGGGAGTGTGTCAGTGTTGCAACCTTTCCTCATGCTTATTCAATCTATATGCTTTGCAAATAATTTGAGAAGCTGGACTATGTGAAGAAGAACATGGCATCAAGATTGGAGGAAGAATCATTAACAACCTGTGATACACTGATGACACAACTTTGCTTGCTGAAAGTGAGAATGATGAGGATGACTTGGGGCACTTACTGATGAAGATTAAAGAACACAGTCTGCAGTATGGATTATATCTCAATATAAAGAAAACAAAAATCATCACAACTGGTTGAAAAGATTCAACAAAGATTGAAGTTCAATCTTCAATAAAGATTGAAGTTGTTAAAGACTTCACATTGCTTGGTTCTAAAATCGACACCAATGGAAGCAGCAGTCAGCACATTAGATGACATATGTTGTTGTTGTTATGTGCCATTGAGTTGGACCCAATTCATAGCGACCCCTCCTTGAGTTTCCGAGGCAGTATCACTATGGAAGTAGATTGCCCCATCTTCCTTCCGAGATGATGTATACCACTGGGAAAATTGGCTACAAAGGACCTCTTTCAAGTGCTGAGCAGCAAAAAATGTCTCCTTGAGGACTAAGGTGCGCCTGACACATGATATTTTTCACTCACCTCATATGCATGTGAGAACAGGACAATGAATAAGGAAGACTGAAGAAGGGTTGATACTTTTGAATTGTGCTGCTGGTGAAGAATGCTGAAAGTACCATGGACTGCTAAAAGAACTAACAAATTTGTCCTGGAGGAAGTACAGAAAGAATGCTCCTTGGAAGCAAGAATGGCCAGACTTCATCTCACCTACTTTGGTCAAGTTATCAGAAGGGACCATTCCCTGGAGAAGGATGTCATGCTTGGTAAGGTGGAGGGTCAACCAAAGAGAGGGAGGCCTTCAACAAGATGGATTGACACAGTGACCGCGGCGATGGGCTCAAGTATAGCAAGGATCATGGGGCTGGTGCAGGACTAGGTGGTGTTTCGTTCTGCTGTGCATATAGGGTCGCTATGAGTCAGACATGACTCAGCTTCACCTAACAACAACAGCAACAACATAGGGTTTCCTAGGCTGTTAACTTTTATGGGATCAGATCACCAGGTCTTTTCTCCCAGGGAGCCACTGTTGTTAGGTGCCCTCTGACTCATAGTGACACTATGTACAACAGAATGAAACACTGCTTAGTCGTGCCATTCTCACAATCCTTGCTATGCTTGAGTTCACTGCTGCAGCCACAGTGTCATTCCATCTTGTTGAAGGTCTTTCCCTTTTTTGCTGATCCTCTACTTTACCAAGCATGGTATCCTTCTCCAGGGACCAGTCCCTTCTGTCAACATGACCACCCAGGGAGCCACTGGGTGGGTTCAAACCACTGACTTTTTGGTTAGCAGCCAAGCACTTAATCACTGCACCACCAGGGTGCTAATAGAGATCTGTGTTTCAAAATCCCTCCCAATTCAGTTACTTAAGCAAGAAGCCTATGTGTCTCCTCATTCTTTTTAACCACCTCCTTCCCCATCCACACACACATCCAATGAATGATCAAAACCTGACTCTTACTTCCTTATTATGTCTTACATCCATCCACTTCTCTCTATCACCTGGTAGTTCTCAAACTTAGCTGCACATTGGAATCACCTGGAGATCTCTAAAAATTGTGATGCAGGACTTCCACTACTGACCAAGATTGAGCAACGAGGACTGGAATTGCCCTCTTGCCTGAAAGATAAATGACAAATCCAAGAAGCTAATGAATCCCCCACCCCTACAAGAAACATGAACACCAAGGCACATCATAATAAAATCATTTTAAACCATTGATAAAGAGAAAGTCTTAAAAACAGCTCAAGAAAAAAAGATACATCACCCAAATCACAATAAAAAAAAGATAAATATACAGTAACAAAAAGATACATTATAGAGAGAGTAACAAAAAAAGAAAGACAAAAGACATCTAATTTGGTGCAGTTTTAATGAAAGTGGAGGAAATATTTAAGAAAATTATTTTATAAATGGTACAGGATAGAGATGTAAAAGGAGAAAAAGGTTTCCATGCTTCACTTCTTCCCTTAAACTAGGAAAATGTTGACACCAGTAGACTGTGATACCATTATATTTGTATAGTAATATCTAGAACAACAGAGGAGCTCTGGTAGCGCAGTGCCTAAAGCACTTGACTACTAACCAGAAGCCCCACTCCTTAAAAGGAAGGTGGGGCATTCTACTTCCGTAGTGATACTGCCTCAGAAACCCAAGGAGGGGTCTCTATGAGTCAGATCTGACTCTACGACAGTCTATTCATAGAAAGGAAGGAAGGAAAGAAGAGAAAAGCTATTAGCTTCTTATTCCTGTGTTAAATGAAGTTCTCAATGCCCTTTCTTTAAGGAACTCTGCTCTCTCTAATACCTATTACTCCAGTTCTATAATGGCCAAATAAAACTTTTCCAGGGTCAGCCTTATACACTGGATGACCACTTAATGTGGTTTGAGTTTAGAATACCCCAAAGTTTTACCTAATGAAAATGTTTGAAATACTTGTAGTCCCATATGTTACTTGATGCTAAAATATCTTTCAAATGTGAAAATATCTTTCATTCCACACTTAGAAATAATGCTTCAAACATAATATGATGGTACCATAATGATGAGTGAATGAAGAATAATTAAGAAAGCTGTTGAGCCAGGTGGTTCCCTTCAGGACTGCCACCTGTCATGCAGTGGGTTAGGACAAATTTCACAAGTCACACAGTATTGGGTTGAGGAATAGACATCAGTGGGGAAAAGAAAAACTCCCAAGATCAGAATCAGCAAGTAGAGATGCTCATTGTTCCCTAGGCTGCCCAGCATCCACTGAGGACCATTTTCTGGACCTGGCTTGGGTTAGCTACAATGGAGAAAACCTTTCACTCTTTGGTCTCCCTTTTCATGGGGTGTGTGTGAGATTCCATGAGGTGGAATGAAAAGGCTACTTGGAGCCAGGGATCTGGATTTAGGGTGCTTACTACTCAGTACCCAGGGCTTGTAGAGCCCTTGAGATATTACACTTTTCCCTGGAGGTGAGGGATAGCTTGCAGAGAAGTCACCAGTGCCATAAGAAGGTAAGCTTGTGTACCATCCCTCCTGCTTGAAAAAGATGGGGTCTGCTCAGGTTGCAGCCAGCTTATTGTCCCAGCAACTTAGTGGGGGCAGATGATTCTGCTCATTGCATTACAAATACCTTCTTTTCAGGACTTTTTTCTGCAGAGGGAAGGTCAGATTCTGTGGGACTGGAGTGAGAAGGAAGTAATTAGATAATAATTACAAAAATATACATTCTGCAGTGAAGGAAAAGTCATGAACAAAGTGAGATTCTGGGAATGCTGAATACAAACTTCATCTCTTTCCATTTTTTTTAAGAAATCCCTGCCAAATATTAATGAGGATTAAAATCCACAAGAGAGAACATATGTCAACATTATCTTCTAACTTTAAATCCTAGAGGCTTTATGTCATACTGCATGCACTCAACAAATGCTACCTGTTGCTACTTCTAACAATGATCCAAAAGCACTTGGTCAACATGTTTATCTTCTTGAAACAAGTGTCCTTTCACTGCTTTAATCTATAAAGATATGTTATTCACCCAACATATCACATGGCCATCACTAACTTAGAGTTGACAATCCCACTGCATTGGAAAACACTGCTTTGGAAATTTACCTTAAAGCATTTCTGTCCTAAAGTCATATAGACAAACTCTCGATTCCCTAACTGAAATTTAAATCATTATAGATACATTACATCTATTAGTTACTAAGAAAAGGCCAAAAATTCTTAATTAAAACTATGAAAAAAGGAAAGATAAATACTACTTAGCTATAAGATGCTGTTGTTGTTGTTGTTAGGTGCCATCGAGTTATTTCCGACTCATAGCGACCCCATGCACAGCAGAATGAAAC
>NW_006921991.1:408370-409437 GCF_000298275.1 Orycteropus afer afer
GTTTCTTTGCTGTTCGTAACGTTTACCCTCACCAATTCTTTGAAAAGTGGACGGTCTCTTCCTTCTTCCTAGTCTGTAAGCTGGGCTGATACCTGTGTGCCATGTGCATCCTGCTGGGTTTGAAACACCAGTGGCTCAGCCTCAAAACTCACATCAACACATCACCACGGTAAGACAAACCAACAGACAAGTTTGTCTCCCTGTTGGAAACCTCTCCTAGCACTGTTACCTGGGTCCCTGTGGATGACTGCTCCTCTGTACAGGTTCTTGGGCCTTTATATCCCCTTTCTCTTGCTCTGCCACCCTGCTGCTTTGGGTGTGCCTGGGCTCCCTCTCCTCACCTGGATCCCTGCAGCTCACTGAGCCTCTGTCCTGGTTCCTGGGCCTTTTATTCCCCTTTCTCCTGCTCTCCCGCCCTGCTGCTTTGGGCATGCCTGGGCTCCCTCTCCTCACCTGGATCCCTACGGCTGACTGCTGTATATAAGATGCTATACCAGGGGAAAATGCAGAATAGAATTTCAAATTCTCATGGGCTCCAGATTTTCTGGAACCATGAAGTCTGGATGAATCCCTGAAACCATTGCCCTGAGATCGTATTTAAACCTTAAAGCTAAAATATTCCCTGAAGTCTTCCTAAAACCAAACAATAGCTTCTCTTAACTGGTAAAAAATGCCTGCCTTGAACATGATGCTCTTTGAAGAGCTATCTATATGGGACTGGATTGACAAAAGCAACTTGAAAGATTACATCAGAACCTTAGTGGGCAGTGAGCTTATGTTAATGGATGAGAAACAACTCAGAAAAAAAGGTGAGAATTGTTGCACAGCTCAAAGAATGTAAACAATGTCACTGCATTGTATACATAGAAACTGTTGAAATAGTGTATGTTTTTCTGTGTCTATTCTATACAACAACAAAAACAACATTTTTTTAAAAAGATACTTTAGGCAATATCTACAGTCCCAGAAACATCAAAAGTTAAATATATATATAGGTATGGCAAATCTGGTGCAAAAGACCTCTTTAAAGTGCAGAAGAACAAAGATGTCTCCTTGAGGACTAAGGT
>NW_006921991.1:411462-424056 GCF_000298275.1 Orycteropus afer afer
GAAAAAGGGGAAGGCCCTCAATGAGATGGATTGACACAGTGGCTGCAACAATGAGCTCAGGTATAGCAAGTATTGTGAGTCTGGCACAGGATCGGGCAGTGTCCCGTCCTGCTGTTCATAGGGTTACTATGAGTCAGAACCGACTCCATGGCACCTAACAACAAAAACCTGCATCGCTTAACATCCATGATGCATTCTGTGATATAAGACATTATGTAATTTGGACTTTGTGTGAACACCATATTAAAACCTTATGGGAGCCCACTTCTGGTTGTCCTCATCACTGCTGCTGCCACTGTTGCTACTTCTGGAGTTGCTTGCAAAGGCTGGAAGAACAGGAGCTGGCAGCAGCCGAGAGGGCAGCAGCAGGAGCAGAGCAAGAGGAAGTGAGTGAGGAGGCAGCAGAGCACACCCAGCCCCTCCAGGTGTTCTGCCCACCTGAGCAGCAGGAGCAGTCTGGGCACCTCAGCCCCTGCCACCCCCGACCCCTGGACAAAGCTCAAGACTCACCCAGAGCCATGTCCTCTGCTTCACTTGCCTGTATCCTATCTGTGGTCCAGTGCTGCAAGAGTCTGAGCTTGGGGTCTTTGAAACCATTGTTGTTGTTGTTGTTGTTATGTGCCATCAAGTCGGCCCCGACTCATAGCGACCCCTCCTTGGGTTTCCTAGGCAGTATCACTACAGAAGTAGTTTGCCCAACCTTCCTTTGAAACCATTAGGGGGAAATAATAAACAAAAGGAGAGCTGCTTAGGAACAACACTATGGGTCCATGGACATATATGTGGTCATACGTTTTCCAAACAGATGTTAAGCAATACATACCTGTATATGTGGATGTGGGTGTGTATGAGATATGTTAAAAATATGTGTGTGATCAAATCTGGAGATCCTGGAATGAGTGGGAGGAAAACGTGGAACAAAATCCAAAAACTCAATCATGACCAGAATTACTGGCCAGATGGAGTCTGTTGGGACCCCCAATACTATGGTCCTGAGATACATTCTGAGCCTGGAATAAAGCTCACTCCCAGGAGCTGGCTCTCAGCCCAATAGTAAACAAGATGTAGATGCAGACCACTCAACCCAGGGTGACACACCCACATACTCAATGGAAATGCACCCCTTGGAGCAATCGACCATGGGGCACCAGAGGGGCAACTTTCACACAGAGGTAATACAGGACACACAGGAGTGCATAACTATGAGGGGCACAGGGGGAAGGTTACTGGGCAGGGAGGGGAGGAGACTGGGTTAGGGTTGGGGATGGTAGATGGGGAGTGGAACTAAATGTACACGTAATGTTGAATGTAAAACAAACTCTTAAAATAAAAAATAAAAAAAAAAGATGTGTACGTGTGTGTGTGTGTGTGTAGAGAGACATCAATTTAGAAGAAAGGAAAAATGATTGTGAAGTAATTTAGTACTACTGTGCTCAGCATTCTATATTTTATCTTTTATAATTCTCTCATTTTACAGATAAGAAAATCTCACATGACTGTGATCTTCAGTTCTTGATTGTCCTAGCAATCAATCCCGGCAATTGCATTTAATAGAAATGTTTTGTGGCTTAAGCAATGCTGGCTTTATTTTCAGAGCTGGCTTCTTTGGCTGCTTGAGGAGATCGTTCTATTAGCTTGTGATGTCTCTTGAACAGGATTTAAACATTAATTTGCAGAGTGATTGAAACTTTTAACATGAATACATATCTGTGCGCCTCTCCTTTCCAGAAAGCGTGGCCATTCTTCATCTGATGGGTGCTTGAGCTCATATTTCCTATTTATAACTGTATTCACTCAAAGGAGAAGCACTGGGAATGAGACATGGTCTATCTCTTTGCTATAATAGTTTAAGAGAGAGAATCATTTTCATTTTCCTGACCCTAAAAACTTCTGCTTGTCTGTGTGAGCATGAACACTATCTCGATTAGCTTTGCACAGTTTATTCTTGGCGGTGTTAAGGGACAGTATTAATTGATTTGAGGCCAAAAAGCTCATAGCTTTTCTTAATGAATATTTCCCAAATCTGGAAATACAGATTTAACAATGTAGTTCTAAAAAGTAGTTTCATTTAGATAGAAAATAACACTTAACAATTAATATAGAACCAGGCCACTGAGACTTAGATGCAGTCATCCAAACACATCCTGGATAGAAAGTCTGCACACATTAGGCCCTCTGCAGAGATGGATTGCAGGTCTGCTTTTGAAAATGCAGTGTCTGCTGCTCCTTATTTTCCTTCAAAGAAATGTAGGCAAAATGTTTCCCTTCTCCAGGCACTGCACCAGGAACATGCTATGCAGGCACTGTCAAAAGTGGCTGTTACTGCACCTAAACTAATTTCCTGTCTAAGTCCATCCCGAGTCCCCAACCTCTTTCTTTTCTGTGTTTACCCTTCCTGCCATTGCCTTGTAATAGCCTTACCATTCATCTTTCAGACAGAAGAAAACACTCAATCCCATTCATCAATTATTAAGTAGTAACCAATACCACTGGTCCTTGTTTGCCTTTTTGTTACCAGACATATACCACTCTGGTGACATGATGATACCTCATTTGCCCTGGATCATGCATCAGGGGCCTTCAGAAAGTGATTAAGCATTATTCTGAGGCAACATACAACACACAATGGCCTGAGGAAGTGAGTACAGAAAGTTTCAAGATGAAGTATAATTGTATAATACCAACCCCACACAACTGAGTTGATGACTGAGTTCTTCCTCTTTCTGCTTTGCCTGCAGGTTGTCTCATTTTAAAGCTAATGCCTACCAAGGCCTAAGTGAGGAATAGCTATTGCTGATGATAGTCTAAAACTTAAAAAAAAAAAAAAAAAAAAAGATAATCCTGGTAGACGTCCTCTGATTTAGATAAATAAGCTACTGAAATATATCAAAACATACAAATATTCATAGTGAATAATCAGTTGCTGGTATATCAAGGACTGTTAATATCCCTGGGACAAAAACAATTTGAACTTCTATAGATAATCCATTGGTACGTATTCATGGTTTTTTGCACAGTCAGCTGGTATGGATTAATTGAGTGTTTGTATGTCCGGTGTGTCAGATACCTCAAGGAAAGGAGAAACAAAAGCAACAACTCTAGTATTATAAACTAGTATATCAACAGTTACATGGAAATCCAAAGTTTATTTTGAAGGAGAATTCACATAGTCTTCTAAGCCCCCCCAAATTTCTTTTTCCTCAAACTATAGTTTATATGTTGTTATGTGCTGTTGAGTTGATTCTGACTCAGAGTGACCCTACAGTGCAGAGTAGAACTGCCCCCTAAGGTTTGTGTAGATTGCAATCTTTACAGAAGCAGACTGCCATGTCTTTCTCCCATGGAGTGGCTGGTGGGTTCAGTTAGCAACGAGTGCTTAACCATTGTGCCATCAGGGTTCCTTATAGTTTAAATAGGTAACTAACAATAATAACTAATATTCATTGACAAAAGTAAAGCACATGGAAGTTTAATAAGTTTTCCAAGATCACAAAGTAAGTGTAACAAAGAATATAAAAACCTTTGGGGGGTTTAAAAGGCCTGGAACATTTGGTTTTTCTAGAATCAGGATTTTAAAAGATCCCAGGAAATTGTGCTAGCCATGTCAGTTTCTTCATATGTGAAACAGAGAAGAGCTTAATGAGATTTAATATCATATAGCACACAGTAAGCCTGTGTAAGTAGTTGGTTACTGCTGCAGACAGTTTGCTCCCGGCCTCACACAGCTGCTAGAGTCTTAGTAACAGGAGGATCACACACTGCAGGATAAATTGAGCAAATCAAAGCTTCAGCCTTTAAAAATATAAAATCTGAGCTGAGGAATAGCTTGATTGATATATCTGAACTTTTCTCGGTCATTCTCAGCTGGGGGCAATGTTGCCTCCCAGGGGACATTTGGAGACATTTTTGGTTGTCACAACTTGGGAAAGGTGATATTGGCATTCCCTGGTTGAGACCAGGGATGTTATTAAGTATTCTACAATGCATAGGACAGTCGTCACAACAAAGAATTACCTGGTCTAAGTTGCAAATAGTTCTGAGGCTGAGAAACTGCAGTCTGACCGTATAGGCATAAATGAGCATATGAATTTTGCTTATGCATCTGAGGGTGTCAAATGTATCAGTAGATTTTCCTTAACATAGATTTGTTTGATAGATAAAATAAAAGGGATTAGGTATCGTGGCATGTTTCTCCGATACAGTGTCACCTTAGAGATTTAAAGAAGCATAAAAAGTCAGAAATGATTTTAGTGCAGCATCTTAGAGGGATAAAAATGAATGGATTCTAATAAATAGAGGGTGAGGACCCCATAACAAAACAATTATCTTGGCCCAAATGCAAGACTGGGGGGTCATACTTGCATTGGACACTTATAAGAGCTATTTTGCATTGGGAAGTTTTATTTCTTGACAGAGATGCACACATACATGGTATCTAATTAGAGAAGGAAAGGAGTGCTATGATCCAAAGAGTAAATAGCGCAATTTCAGTTTTCTAATTAAAGATGGCATTTAGATTGGTGGTAAAAATTGAAGTCACTAGTAATCATTTATGGCCAAATCAAGATTTTATTATCTTTATATTCTCAACAAAACCAAAAAATGATGAAGATATTTAAAAATATAAATGCTTTTGCATATATTTTATAATTTCCAAACTGCTCTATCACAATCTCATGTATTTATAATGTGGGAAAAACTTTTTTTTTTTTTCCCTAATGACTGTTTTCTCCTAGGTGTCCAAAATACTTGGCTTCTGCTAATACAGTTTCACTGAACTACTGAGTGCATGTGTGGATTCCAAGAGCGCAAGTGGCAGGAATTAAGTCAGAAAACATCTAACTTACTAATTGTACTGAGAAGTAGATGAAAGACATAAACTACCTATGAAGACAGCCTACCTACCATACCACCAACTGAATGCTCTGGGAAATAGTAAGTGGATAACCTTAGCTGCTGAAATTCATGGGGAGCCATACAAACCCAATAAATCACTTATAGAGGCTGTAAACTTGCCAGCAAATCAATTACAATATATTTGCAATTCTTTTCTGTTTGTAACTAAAACAACAATACTGGGGATTTGAAAAATAAGCCATCATCTTTGATTGCTTAAAACCCAGTTCTTGAGGTGGCAAAAGAAACTCCAGTTATCATTCATGAAGCAATGCTTTCATTATATCATTTAAAACATACATTTTTTAAATGGGAAAAAAGATTCTCGACATATAATCATGATGCTAACCCATGATCAGTAAGGCATGCACTTTGAGCTGTTGTTCTAGTAGTTAAGACGGGTTTGTATTAAGCAAGCCATATACTCCTGCATAGCTTCAAGACACAACAGGACAAAGGATTCAATCTGTAGTGCAGTTTTTCTTTTCATCATACATAATTAATCAACAGGGGGATAAAACCCTGGCCTTTATTCAGATCATTAGCAAATCCCTTCATTTCCTTTCAGCAACTATGAGATGCTTAGAACGAATTGAAAGGATTCCAATTTTCAGATACATAATGCTACTTCTTAGAACCATAGAATCTTAGAGCTAGGCAAATCTTTTAAAATATCTAGTACCAGCCTATATTTTGCAAGTGAGAAAACTAAGGACCAAAGAGGCTAAGAGACTTGTCTGAGTGCACATCACTAGGTTGTGGCTTATCAAGAATTCAGGGTTCTGAGCTGCCAACTCAGTGATCTTTCCATTATAGCACACTTCCCTGAGGTCACACTTGATTCTACCACTACCCATCCTACACAAACATATCTCAAGCCAAATTATCAAGAGCATTAGTACAGAGATGCTCTGCTAACCTCTGAATCAGCCTGCAAGAGATAAGACTTAAAGTTCATGTCAACTGCTTACAACAAACAGCCCAGAAGGACCAATTCTTTCATTGTCACTGAATGAAAGACTACATGGGGAGCCATATATCCCCTTAAATCCCATCATTCAAACTTGTACATCTCCTCACATGCCCTGGGTGTGTTCACATTCTCAAAGCTAACTCAAAGGTGTAGACATGGCCAGAAGGCCATCTACTAATCAAAGAGCACATTAACTTATTTTTAAAATTCAAGTCTAAATACCCACCCCTTGTTCTTTAATAATCATATTTAGACCAAGTTGCTTTCTGGTCCAGAAATAATTTTATGTGTGTTAAGAATATGCTTGCACTAGATTGTGGCATTTCACTATACAGGACAAAGATGTGAAGATGACTATGAGGTGAACAAACTGATTTGGGTCAACTTAAATTGAAATTAAGAGAAAAGTCACCCAGAAAAAGATACTTTTAAAAATGTCCAAAAGGTATGGCAAATTGAGGTGTCATTTGGGTAGATGGCTATATGTGGAGGCAGTCTAAGGGAAGGACAACAGCAGAAATGGAGTGAGGTGATGTGAAGTGTGAAGTGTGAAAGATTTATGAATGGCCCCAATTCTTCACTTTGCCATGTTTGCATGTCCTTTTCCATGTAACTTTGCAATGTTTTCCAACATGGCAGGGCATTATTCCCTGCCCCTGGGTTTGCCATGTGACATGTTTTAGCCAATGGGATTTAGTAGATGTGATACAGAGTCTTGAAAAGTGCTCACACAACTGGGTCCATTCATTCTTGTGCTTATACCTCCCTCATAAGGACATGTCTAACCTAGCCTGTTGCCCCCAAGAGGAGGATGAGAGACATGTGGAACAGAATGGCCTCAGCTAAGGTGCCCTACTCAGCCAAGTCTAGAACAAAGCCCAATCCACAGGTGTATGTGCTATAATAAGTAATGATTGGTGCTTTTAGTCACTGAGTTTTAGAGTAGTTTGCTATGCAGCATTAGGTAACTGTGATGCTGTTGGTTACTTAATATGGCCCTTCTAGCCATGATCTTTGTGACTCCCACCAGATGACTGGGTGAAACTATGCAAATGTGAGGTGTTTGTGGCCCACCAAAGGGATTGGATAGCTTGCAAATAATGTAAATAAGGTATGTGACATTCTTGTGGGGGTGGGACCATGCAAATAAAGTGTATGGAACCCTAACATGAGGATTGGTCTGGTGTCATAGTGTCTAAAGCATTTGACTGCTTACCAGAAGGTTGGTGGTTCAAACCCACTAGCCACTCTATGGAAGGAAGACTGGGCGATCTACTTCCATAAAGATTTATCTCCTCAGAAACCGAAGGGGGGTTGCTATGAGCCAGAATTGACTCGATGGTAGTGAGTTCGGTTTTTTTAGGCGTAAAATGGGCCATCCCAGAAGTAGAAAGGGAGATCTCAACACTGTCAAGAAAGAAGAGCTAGAAGTGGAGTGTGTCCTTTTACCCAAAATTCCTGTGCTGAGCCTCCTCAGCCCAGGAGACAGAGAGAGCTGTTAACACTTCACTGATGGTGAGAAACAGCAGCAGAGAAACATGGCAGAAAAACTGACGCAGTCAAACCTGGCAGCAGATCCTGGCATGAGACAGAGCAGTGGGCTTCCCAGCCCATGGTGCATGAAAGCTGAGTGCCTTTGGGCAAGAGACTTGCTGGAAGAGTGTGGTGCCTCTCTGGGCACCTATTTGCAGAGCTAAAAGAGCTTTGTAACACTTGCCTGAGAAGGGCAGAAGCCAGAGAGAGGTGTGCCTATCGTGTGGCTGAGAAAAGGCTGTCCTGATGGAAGAACTGCATCCTGAGTCATTTCTGATCCTGAATTATAACCTGTTATTTCCCTAATAAACCCTACAATTGTGAGTATAGTCTGTGAGTTCTGTGTGGCCATTGCAGCAAATTATCGAACCCAGCAGAGAAGTAGAAAGAGCCATGGGAAGGATAGTTGGTGTCAGAACTGGTAAGAAGGTTGGAGGAGGGCAGCATGTCTGACCTCCACTTCATATAATAAGCCTTGGGCTGTTGGCCACAATCCTTCTTCCCCTTTGTGAAGTTAGAGGAGGTCAGATGCCAATGCCACCACATTCTTTTTGCACTAACTGATATAGGAAAAATGGTGCCTTTGGAGTCATCTATCCACTAGAAAGATGTCAGGAAGTGGCTGCAGATCATGAAGAGCAAGAAGCAGCCCTTTACTCATAAGCTTTTAAGACCCCGGCCACTTCTCACCAAAGTATGATGTAGAACATTTTCTTTGTGAATTATGTTGTGCCAATTGACCTTCTTTAAAAAAAAAAAAATATATTGTGACTTGGGTGAAAGTTTACAGAGCAAATTCATTTTCCATACAGCAGCTTACATACACTTTGTCTCATGACATTAATTGCAACTTCCCACAATGCAACAGCTTTCTTCCCACTTCTTCCTCATAGTTACCTCTTCCCTGTGTCCTTCCCTCCCATACATTCCTGCCCCCCAAGCTCTCTCCCTGTGCATACACACCCCTTCTATTCTCCCAGGATTGATTTCTCCAAGGAGTGTATCTGCTTAATGTAAATGCCAGTTCATATGCCTGTCTTTTGTTTGTGTGCCAATTGACCTTGATGTCCCCTGAGACTATAGTCCTAATCTCCTAGGACCAGCAACTCATTTTCTCGAAATTTTTGGTTATTGCTAAGAAGTTTTCATAACTTTGTTCCCTGTATGCTCTACTATATTTATGGATATATTTGCAGTAAATATACATATATATGTAGCAATACCCTTTGTCAAACCTATATTCATGGGTATTGTCCCATTCCCCTTACATCTGTACAGCTTGTGTGTTTATCTATGTAACTATTAATCTCTCCCCATGCAGAAGAAAGAAAAGTGAAGATAATAAAAAACACAGATAAAAAATTAGTGGAAAGGACTAATGAATCACATGCACCTCAGCTTCTGTGACCCTGACACTAGAACTAGATGGTGCCAGCTACCACTACTAACCACTCTGAAAGGAATCACATTAAAAGGTCCTATACAGTGTGGAAGAAAAATATGGAACAAAATTCAAAATCATGAAAACGACTAAGCTTATTGGTCTGATAGAGACTGGTGGAATCCTCAGGACTGTGGCCCTTAGTCAACCCTTCAGACCTGGAACTGAACTAAACCCCATGGCTCAATTTTCAGTGAAACAATAGACAAGTCTATAAGGTGACCAATAACACTAAGCAAGTACACACTCATTGGAACAATCAGCCATTCAAGATCAAAAGAGCATTTGCCCAAGGACAAAATTCAGAAGGCAGGAAGGGTTAAGAAAGCAGAAGGGATGGTAATGAGAAACACAGGGAGGAAGTGGGGATGAGTGATGTTACCTTAAGGGAATTGCAATCAATTATAAGAAACAAAATGTGTATGAACTGTTGAATGGAAAACTGATTTTCTCTATAATCTATCTCCCAGATCACAATGAAAAGTTAAAAAGAATTAAATAATAATAATAAAGAAGGAGTCCTTCGGATGAGAAAACTTGCAAGCCCTAGGGAGGGTATCGTGGTGACCCATCTAGCAAGGAAGCTGGATTTTGAGGGTAAGGTAATAGAGAAGAGTATTCCAGAAGATTGTGCTAACCTGATTGGAAAGGTTTATAAGGCCAAGGTTGAAATAGAGTGTTGCTCTCTTAAGATCAGAGAGATTGCCACAGATAGTGGAGTTACCAGTGTTGAGAAGCTCTGCACACAAAATGCATTTAACGTGTGAATGAATGAATGAATGAATGCAAGAAACCCAAGTCTAAACAAGATTAGACTAGAAGTTGGTCAAAATAAACTGTTGGAGCAAGGAAGCTCTGGGAGCCAAGATATGGCTGTGTATGGAGGTAATGTGGCAGGGACGGGAAATTCAGGCAGCTGCTCAACAAAAATAGGTATAGCAGCATGAAGGGAGGGTGAAGGTGGTAATCCACAAGAAAAACACTGTTGTTTGAGACTTATGTGACAGAATGGCCTGAAGGACTGTTTGAGACCTTTTCTTGACTTGGGAGATTATAGAATAAAGTAGAGATTATAGCTGAGATCAAGTCTTATTTAGACCAGAGGTAAATATTCCCAGACTGAGTTTAAAGGAGGCTTACTGCTTTGTTCAGAGAGTCCATGCCCCTGACATCTTCCATAAAGAGAAAAACTACAAGTACTGGGATGGAAAAGAACAGGTCTCTTGGGGTCTATCTGCAAATGGAGATACCACTACAAACCCTCAACACTGTCTCTGTATCAATGCTTCTGTACCCCTGTGTTCCTCCTGTATTCCTGAAGGGAGATTATCTTTACCTCACCTTCATCAATAATGAGAAAACCAGTCAATATTTGCATAAGTCTGCAAAAGGAGCTCTGGTAGCATAGTGCCTAAGGTACTTGACTACTAACCAAACCCACCAACCACTCCTTGGAAGGAAGGTTGGGCAATCTACTTCTGTAGTGATACTGCCTCGGAAACCCAAGGAGGGGTCACTATGAGTCGGGGCTGACTCGATGGCATGTAACAACAACAATAGGAAGAGGGAAAAGATGCCTTTATCGTTGTGCTTATTGCTCTGCCTTTGAAGATACTGGGGAGATATGGAAAATATAGGAGGCAGCCAGACTAGAGTGCACAACGTATGACCACTTAAGGTCCTTGTTTTCACTTTCTGAGGGGTATGGAAAGATGCCACCACTCATCTGTCATTTTGTTGTACTATGGTGGATTACATGTTGCTGTGTTGCTGGAAGCTATACCACTGGTATTTCAAACACCAGCAGGATCACCCATGGTGGACAGGTTTCAGTGGAGTTTCTGGACTGAGACAGACTGGGAAGAAGGACAGAGTCATTCACTTCTGAAAAAAATTGTCCACTGAAGACCTTATGAATAGCAGTGAAGCATTGTCTCATATAATGCCAGAAGATGAGCCCCTCAGGTTGGGACGCACTCAAATATGACTGGGGAAGAGCTGCCTCCTCACAATAGAATTGACCTTAATGATATGGACAGAGTAAAGATTTCAGGACCTTGATTTGCTGATGTGGCACAACTACAAATGAGAGAGAGAGAGAGAGAGAGAGAGAGACAGTTGAAAACATCATTCATAATGGGAATGTGGGATATACGAAATATGAATCTAGGAAAACTGGAAGTTGTCAAAAATAAAATGTAATGCATATAGATCAACATACTAGGCTTTAGTGAGATGAAATGGACTGGTATTGGCCATTTTGAATCAGACAATCATAATATGCTTGGAATGACAAATTGAAGAGAAATGGTGTCACATTCATCATCAAAAAGAACATTTAAAGACCTATCCTGAAGTACAGTGCTGTCATTGTAGGATAATATCCATATACCTAGAAGGAACACCAGATAATACTACTATTATTCACATTTACACACCAACTACTAAAGGCAAAGATGAAGGAATTGAATATTTTACCAACTTCTGCAGTCAGAAATTGAGCAAACACATATTGATAATTACCGGTGATTGGGATGAGAAAGCTGGAAGCAAAGAAGCATCAGTAGTTGGAAAATATGGCCTTGGTGATAGAAATGACACTAGAGATTGCAAGGTAGAATTTTGCAAGACCAACAAATTAATCATTGCAAATACCTTTTTTCAATAACATAAGTGGTGACTATACACATGGACCACTCCAGATGGAATACACAGGAATTAAATCGACTACATCAGTGGAGAGAGGCAATGGAGAAGCTCAATATCATCAGTCAAAACAAGGCCAGGAGCTGATTGTGGAACAGATTATCAATTGTGCACATGCAATTTCGAGTTGAAGCTGAAGAACATTAAAACAAGTCTGCGAGAGCCAAAATATGACCTTGAGTATGCCCCACCTGAATTTAGAGACCATCTGAAGAATAGATTGGATGCATTGAAAAACCAACGACTGAAACCAGAGGAATTGTGGGATGACATCAAGAATATCACACATGAAGAAAGCAAAAGTTCATTAAAAACAAAACAGGAAAGGAAAAAAAGATTAAAATGGATGTCAGAAGAGACTCTGAAACTTGCTCTGAATGGAGAGTAGCTAAAACGAATGGTAGAAATAATTAAATAAAAGAGCTGAATAGAAGATTTCAAAAGGCAGCTTGAGAAGACAAAGTAAAATATTATAGTGAAATGTGCAAAGACTAGAATCAGAAAACCAAAAGGGGAAAACACATTCAGTATTTCTCAAGCTGAAAGAACAGAAGAAGCTTCAAGTTGCAATACTGAAGGATTCTATGGGCAAAACATTCAATGATGAGTGAAGCATCCAAAGAAGATGGAGGGAATACGCAGAGTCACTGCACAAAAAAGCAATGGTCAATGTTCAATGATTTCAGGAGGTAGCATATGATCAAGAACCAATAGAAGCTGCACCAAGCTGCACTGGTGATAAACAAGGCCCTAGCAATTGACAGAACACCCATTGAGATGTTTCTATACATGGATGCAACACTGGTGGCACTCAATGGTTTATGCCAAGAATTTTGGAAAACAGCTACTTGGTCATCTGACTGGAAGAGATCCATATTTGTGCCTATTCCAAAGAAAGGCGATCCAACAGAATATGGAAATTGTCAAAGAATATCATTATTATCAGACACAAGTAAAATTTTGGTAAAGATAATTCAAAAGCAGTTGCAGCAGTATATTGACAGGGAACTGCCAGAAATTCAAGCTGAATTCAGAAGAAGGCATG
>NW_006921991.1:424196-426997 GCF_000298275.1 Orycteropus afer afer
AAAGACTGGGGATTCCAGAACACTTAGTTGTGCTCATGAGAAACCTATACATAGACCAAGAGTCAGTCAGTCAAACAGAACAAGGGGATACTGAATGGTTTAAAATCAGGAAATGCGTGTGTCAGGGTTGTATCCTTTCACCATATTTATTTAATGTGCAGGGTAAGCAGATAATCTGAGAAGCTGGACTACATGAAGAAGAACATAGCGTCAAGATTGTAGGAAGACTCCTTAACAACCTGAGATATGCAGATGATATGACCTTCTTTGCTGAAAGTGAAGAAGACTTGAAGCACTTACTGATGAAGATCAAAGACTACAGTCTTCAGCATAGATCATACCTCAACATAAAACAAAATTCTCAAACTGGACCCATAAGCAACATCATGATAAGTGGAAAAAAGATTGAAGTTGTCAGGGATTGCATTTTACTTGGATCCACTATCAATGCTCAAGGAAGCAGCAGTCAAGAAATCAGATGATGTGTTGCACCGGGCAAATCTACTGCAAAAGACCTCTTTAAAGTGTTAAAGAGCAAAGATGTCTCTTTGAAGATTAAGGAGCACCTGACCCAAGCCATGGTAGTTTCAAAAGCCTCATATGCATGTGAAAGCTGGACAATGAATAAGGAAGATCAAAGAAGAATCGATGCATTTGAATTATGGTGTTGGCAAAGAATATCGATAATTCCGTGGACTGCCAGGAGAATGAACAAATCTATCTTGGAAGAAGTATAGCCCAAGTGCTCCTTAGAAGCGAGAATGACCAGACTTCATCTCACCTACCTTGGTTATGTGGTCAAAAGGGACCAGTCTCTGGAAACAGATATCATGCTTGGTAAAGTAGATGATCAGCTGAAAATGAGAAGATCCTCAACCAGATGGATTGACTCAGTGGCCATGGCGATGGGCTCAAGCATAGCAAACACGTTAGGGTGATGCAGGACGGTGCACTGTTTTGTTCTGTTGTACATAGGGTTGCTGTAAAGCAGAGCCAATTCAGTGGCACCTAACAACAATAAGAACATGGAAAGAGGGTGCCTCTGAGCCAACAGGACCCAGAGACAGGGATGCAGAATGGCTAGGATGCTGCTTACTTGTGGCAAAGGGGTTCAGAAGAAAGTGGTGTATGTAATGGGATGCCCCAGCTGGGGTCAGATAGAAGATGTGCTGAGTCTCCCAGAGGAGCTGTTTGGACGTGATTCCTCAATCAGCGGAGGCTATTGAGATCATCACCTGCCCACATTGAGTCTTTCAACAACAGGATGTGTCTTCATTGAAAAACTACACAATGGGCTCAACCAACTTACCATAAGTGGTCACCTCACTGTCCCCTGTCTCAAAACAAGATGTTAAGACATTAGCCTGCTAGGGTGAGGGAGGTGGGGACAGGGAGAATTAGACCATGCCTCCTATAAGCCACTGTTGTTGTTGTTGTTATGTGCCATCGAGTTGGACCCAATTCATAGTGATCCCTTGTTGGGTTTCCGAGACAGTATCACTAAGGAAGTAGATTGCCCAACCTTCCTTCCGAGTGGCTGGTGGGTGTGAACCACCAGCCTTCTGGTTAGCAGTCAAATGCTTTAGGCTCTACACCAATAAAATTCATAGGTAATATAATCTATCCTCACAGGTAATTATAAAACATATGTATAATATCTTGTAATCTAAAGGAGAAACGAAAGGAAAGTAATTCATAATATAAAATATATTTAAAATGTAAATGCTTGGACATGACTACACTAGAAAAGGTCAGACGCTTATTTCTACTAATACTAAGTAAATATGTATTTAAAAGAAATACAGCAATATTCATTTGAATATTTTTGAAACTTGACAATTTTTTTTACATTTTGAAATAAATGCTAAATAATCGTACATAACATATATTATATATAAATAATATAAATAATTATATTCATATGTATTTATGGAATCTTCATAATGAGGACAGGTACAAATGCAGACTGATTCAGATGCTTTGTGTTAGCCACTCAAATACAAGTGACATTGCCATTACTGTCATGATTTTCCAGACTGGTAAACAATTCCTAGCACAATTTCAGACATAATAAGTTTTATCTTTCCTCAATGTATATCATAGAAGTATTTGCATTCCTGGAAAATGCAGTGATTATTAAAACCATGCAAAATAATTTTTTAATTGAAAAAATAGTATTATGTTCTACACTTGATAATTATTAACAGGTTTTTACCATCATGAATGTCCAGTGAGATATTTGAAAGTAGTGGAGGAAGTAAGATCATTTTTCATAGATCAGGTTTGTTCCACACACTATCTCTGAACTCTGACCTCCTCCCACTAAATGTCAATTGTTATTAGATGTCATCAAGTTGGCCCCAACTCTTGCCAACCCCATGCATGATGGAATGAAATGCTGCCTAGTCCTGGAGCCATCCCCATGTCAATAAATCCAAACCAAACCCACTGCTATTAAGTGGATTCTGACTCATAGTGACCCTACAGGGCAGAGTGGAACTGCCCCATAAGGTTTCCAAGGCTGTAAATCTTTACAGACTGCCTCATCTTTCTCCCAAGGACCCACCTACCTTTTGGTTAGCAGTCAAATGTTTTAACCACTGCACCACTAGAGCTCCTCCCGTGGCAATAAAAACCAAAAAATCCAAACTCACTGCCATTGAGTCAATTCCAAGTCATGGCAACCCCCTTTGTGTTTCCCAGGCATTAAATCTTTACGGAAGTAGATTGCCCAGTCTTCCTTCTGCAGAGTGGCAGGTGGGAGCTCCTTCCCATGTCAACAGTGTTCCCAAAAAACACTG
>NW_006921991.1:427132-429117 GCF_000298275.1 Orycteropus afer afer
TCTTGGTAGTGCCCAAGGCATTTGACTGCTAACCAGAAGGCTGGCAGTTCAAACCCACCAGCCACTCCTCGGAAGGAAGATGGGGCAATCTGCTTCTGTAGTGATACTGCCTTGGAAAACCAAGGAGGGGTCGCTATGAGTTGAAATTGACTCCACAGCAGTGAGGTTTTTTTTTTTTTTTTTTGGTTTACTAAGCAAGAAAGAGGAATTTGATCAAGCACAGTCACTGGGAAAAAAATTACTTTCATATTTATATTCTAATGAATGGAGACTCTTCCAGACTTATTTGTATGGATCAGCCATAGTATGGCTGTGAAGGGCCCAAATGCAACTGAAACTAACAAAGCATATCCGGGATCAGGATAAAATTCTCAATTCAGAGCTGGGGACTAAGTGCCCACACCTCATGTCTGGGCCAACACAGTGAGGAAAAGAAATTCCCTGGATCAGATACTATGTAACAGTCTAGGGCTCACAAGGGACCAAATTTTTTGGCTGCTGATAAACTTTTTCCAATATCATGGGCAACACAAGGGGAAGAGCAGAGCTGAGAAAAACATTACTGATGTATTTATTTTACCATTCATTCATTCATACACAGCTTCCAGAAGGGATGCCAGGGAAATATCTGATAACTGTGAAAATTGGATTGAAAGGCATTTTACAGAGTTGTTAGAGAATAGAGGAAAACCTAGCTGGAAATTCAAAGAAAGCCAATGAAAAAGGAAAAAAAAAAAAAAAAAAGCAATTAACTCCAGAGAAAACATGAAATTGTACAAGAAGGAAATATAATCATAGTACCTCATTTTCCTGAAAATAATATACTCACATAAACAATGCATACACATATATAACACACATAGTGCACATAGGAAACTAACATGTGAGGGGGTTGCACAGTTTTCAAAAAGTGTGTAATGTGCACATTATTTACATTAAAATACAGTATATTACTAGGCTCTGTAAAGATTAATGTTTATGTAGTCAGAATAATAACAACAGTGGCTATGGGTTTAATTTAAAATGTATTAAGACTATATTTGGAAAATGAAGGCAAGGGAAATAGTTTGTGAGCAGTGCTTAAGCTGGGTATATCTTCATATTCCATTGTAAGAAGTAAACAAATGATATCTAAAATGGAAGAAATCAATGAAGAGCACAAGCAGCATGTTATTTATAAATGTAGAAGTATATACTTAAAGAAATATCTAAAAGAATTGAAAGGGGGAGACCTAGGGAGGAGAGTCATAAGGAGAGAGTTATAGGGTAGGGACTGTTTTGCTTCACTATGAGGTCTGTAGTATAACCTGACTATACACATGAAGTAGTATAAGTTGACTATATATGTGTGTGTGTGCATATGTATTTCTTTTCACGACCATTTTAAATTGAAAATGATACATTTATTCAGTGGGATACTATGCAGCTATTGAAAAGAATAAGGTGAATCTATATATTCTGATCTAGAAAGATGTGCAAGATGTTAAGCAGAAAAAAAAGAACAGATTGTAATTTTCTGAAAACATTGTGTATTAGATTATGTATTGAAAAAGCATCTGGAAGAAGAGATCTCTAACTTTTCACAGTAGTGGTCTCTGTAGAGAATGTTTTCTTCCTATGTTATATATGTTTATTTTTATTTTATAACAAGTATGATTATGTCTATAAACAGAAAATAAAGATATATAATTTTTAAAGAATGAATGACAGGCAAAGATGACTTTTAGGTTTGTGACTTGGGTAATTTGATAGGGTGCTAGTTGGGAAACCAAGAAGAAGAAAAAAAAAGGGATACATATTTGGAAGAATCACGGGGTCTTGTTTACATATATTGCATTTGACATCAGAGAGGAGGTTGGGATTTCTATGCATGGCTGTTATCTTTAGGATTAGCTTGTTGTTGTTGTTGTTATGTGCCATCGAGATGGCCCCGACTCATAGTGACCCCTTCTTGGGTTTCCGAGGCAGTATCACTACGGAAGTAG
>NW_006921991.1:429217-433553 GCF_000298275.1 Orycteropus afer afer
GATTGCCCCATCTTCCTTCCGAGGAGTGGCTGGTGGGTTTGAACCGCCAGCCTTCTGGTTAGCAGTCAAGTGCCTTAGCCACCATGCTAAACTAGGACCTGCATTAAATGATGATACCCTTGAGCTGTGTCACATGTACTGTAGAATAGCAGTTGGCTTAAATAATGTCATTTAAATGTGTGGCTCTGGTAGCACAGTGCTTAAGACATTTGACTGCTAACCAGAAGGTTGGTGGTTCAAACCCGCCAGCCACTCTGCAGAAGGAAGACTGGGCAATCTACTTCCATAATGATTTACCACCTCGGAAACCCAAAGGGGTCGCTATGGGTCAGAATCAACTTGATGGCATTGAGGGTTTTTTTGTTTAGTTTTGTTTAATGTCATTTAAAATAATCAAATTACAAGTCATTTAAAAACATACTTAGATGAAATATTTCCATTTTAAAGTTCCTAAAAATGCAACACATTGCATTGAGGTGCACAAACAAATAGAAAAATATTCACACAACAGTGGAAAATAATGTTTGTAACATCCACTAAATAAGTATAAACTTGATTTCTGTGTGAAATTCACATTTAAGTCATAGATCTAAAGTTGACAACAATGAGTCCTATTTCAAATTCAAATCCAACAGATTTTAGATAGATTTTGCATTATTTAAAGAAGCTTATATCTATATATATGTGATTCTTCAACATTGTTATAGGATTTTTGTTGTAACTAATTTCAGTGCATACAAGGTGAAAGCCAGGCAAGACAAAGACTTTTGAGACAATTGATACTTACTACTAAGAAAAGACAATATCTTTTCAAAACTTCTTCTTTGTAGATAATTTAAAAAATTTAAGAATTGCATAGATAGTATGAATGTGCTACTTATCTCAATTTGCCAGCTGTTAATATTCTTCCTCCTTTGTTTTATTTCTCTCTCTGGGTCTGGATGGATAGATAGATAAATAAACAGACATATAGGTGATCAATAGATAGATAGGTATAGATTTATGTTTTTCTGAATTATTTGAAAGTAAGTGGCAGAAATTATGCCCTTTTACCCCTAGAAAAGTCAACGTGTATTTCCTAAAAACAAGAATAGTACTTATGTAACCATGCTATAAAAATCAGGAGATGTAACAATATTTTTTATTTAATATTACCCATATTTCAGTTTTTCCAATTGTCCTAATAATTTCCTTTATAGAAATTATTTTAAGGTGCAGGATTCTGTCCAGGATCACATATTACATTTAGTTGTCATGTTGCTTTAGTCTCCTTTAATCTGAAACAGTTCTGCAGCCTTTCTTTGTCTTTCATGACATTAATGTTTTTGAAGACTATGGGTCAGTTATTTTATTAAATGATCTTCCCTTTAGGTCTGTCTGATGTTTCCTAATGATTGGATTCAGATTATGTATTTTTGGCAGCAATACCACAAAAGTGATGTCGTATGCTTCTTAGTGCATCCCATCAGGAGATCCATAATTCTGTTTTGTCCCATCATTAGTGATTAGAGGACAACTTCACTAGGAGTAAAAGACCTAGGAAAAGCAGCCTCATGCATAACTAAGAGAACATACTGCTCAATTTTGGTGTTTTTCCTTAAGTAAGCTAAAACATACGTTGATTTGACCTCAACACAGTCATTTTTCTGAAAATAAAAAGTCAGTCCCTAGACAAAATAACCTGTGAAGCATCATCTTTATTGACACCAGCTGAGAGTTTTGAATCCAGATTTAAATTATGTTGAAAATCAATATGCATGGTGGTCTATCTTGTCAAAGATCTAGATGGAACTTAGCTGGTGGCCAAAGGATATTGCTTTACAGTCAGTGTGCTTGGGAACTGCACACATCGGAACGAAAGGGACCACCTCATGAGACTGTGTATTGGGTCTTTGCAAAGGGTTAGCTGCAAAGTGCCTTCCTGTAGCTCAATGAAATGAAAAGGATAAGATTCATTTTTCTCTCATTTTGCTTCCATTTGATTTTGTTCTGCTAGCAAAGTACTTGAAGTAAAGCATCTATTAATCTTGGAACAACCACTGAATTTAATTACCATGTCTAATGTTAGCTTGTACAAAGTGTTATAGGGATATGTTTTCTTCCATAAGAAGTACAGTACAATATGTTCTTCTATTTCAAATCCATTTCACTTCATTCCAGCGCTTTGACAGGAAAAAGCAATACTGCTACCGACCTTCATATCCAGGCTGCTCTCTCTCGCTGAACTGTGCACCTGAGAAAGATCACATCCCCCTTGCCTTCATCCCAACATGCTGCTAAATAGGACTATTTCCATTTGCTCAGTAACCTCCCCCCCAACAAAAGAAAAGCAGAATGAGGGGAGCATGAATAATTGTTGCATTCCAAGAGACCATGATGAATTTTATTAGTGCACAAAGCATATTGCATGAATTTACCAGGGGTCTTTATTCTGAGCTCACATATGTTCTGCAAAGCTGTCATTTAAAACTGCTCATAGAGTGGTGCCGAGTGCCTCATTCCCTTTCCTTGTATGACTATTCACCTTTTTGGGTAGGGTGGTGGGTGGGTATTAAACTCCACATGCTGTAATGGGAATCTATACAGTTTGTACTTCTCTGTACATTTTTAGGAGAAACAAGTAGAGATGAAAACAGTCATATGGATTCTTTTTGGGAGTTTCTTGAGTTAAAAGGCTATTCAAGACTGGCAGTTTATTTAGTAGGATGTTGAGTAATGGTCAATGACATACATGGAAAACAACACTATGATGGTTGTGAAATGATGATTTCCACCCCCCCCCCCATCTTCCTGAAAGAATGAAACTAGGGAAATTAGATTAAAGCGCAGACCAAAAAAACAAACTCACTGCTGTTGAGTCGTTTCCAACTGATAGCCACCCCTCCTTGGGTTTCCGAGGCAGTATCTCTTTGGAAGTAGATTGCCCAACCTTCCTTCCGAGGAGTGGCTGGTGGGTTTGAACTGCCAGCCTTCTGGTTAGCAGTCAAATGCCTTAGTCACTACACCACCAAAGCTCCCTAAAGCATATAAGGAGATGTTAAGGTGACATATTAATCCTTTCGTGACCCAATCATTTTCCATTTTGAGTTTTTATTGATACTGTGAGTTTTCATTAATGGAAGTCATGCTGAACAAGGAGCATTTCTGAAAGTGTGTTACAAAATATGGATTTTTATACATATTATGTGGGGCACATATGTCCTTTTAGACTGGGGTAGGAGTGTGTGAGACACACTTATTTCACTGGATTCTGGGGAGTAAAATTATGTAGAACACATATGTTCCCCTAGACTCAGGGATGGGGTTAGTGTGATATATACGTCCCTCTGGAATCTGCACCTTCTAGATCCCTTGACAGGTGCATACAATTTAGGGCACCTGAAAATATGGTATTCTTGTGAGCAAGGAATGATCACAAGAAAGGCAACTTCCAAATAATGCACCAAACCAAAAACCAAACTCACCACCACTGAGTCAAATCTGACTCATAGTGACACCTTAAGACAGAATAGAACTGCCCCAGAGGGTTTCCAAGGCTGGCAATCTTTACAGAAGCAGATGCCTCATCATTCTCCCATGGAGCAATTGGTGGGTTCAACCCACTGGCCTTTTGTTTACCAGTCAAAGGTTTTAACCACTATGCTACCAGAGGTCTTTAAATAATCCACAGGAACTGGGAAATACACTTAAAAGGCTTATGTCCCAATTTAGAAAAAAAAAAGCCAAAATAGACAAAAGTTTTGCAGACTCACACCTCTAGGATGTATCACCTCATTCAATACCCTATAAAAACAGTCATTTTCAGCACACACCCATTTCTTCCTTTTCAAACAGTTATACAGGTCTCCTCCTGATGGCTGTGTGTGCTGTCAGTCAGAAAGCAGCTGACAAAAAAACCTCAGAGCAGGAAAATGTAGGTAAACACTATGTGTCCCATGGGTCATGAAAAGGTTAAAAACAAACAAACAAAACACTAAGATTTCTCAAACAGGATCTTTTCTTTGAAAAATCTTAAGAAGGGGAAGACGACTCCCACTCTGTTGTATTAGAAATGTTAGACACATAGATGGGCTAGAAAACATCTCAAAGATCAAAAAGATCATCAACGAGATTATCACAAGAGGTTAAGTCAGAAAGTTATTTTAAACAACAAGTATACCTATCTTGTCTTCATAATGAACTCTCTGGGCTTTCCATCATACTTAAGCTTCAGGCATTATTGCAATTGGTTTTATATTACAGTAAGATGTATGATGCTTCAGAAACTATTGTACAATTCTGAATGGAATCACATACACACTGAAGCTTTCAAAAGAGGACAGTAAACAATAGTAAA
>NW_006921991.1:434403-435785 GCF_000298275.1 Orycteropus afer afer
TATTGATTATGCTTCTTTCCCAATTCTATTTCTGGCTGTTCACTTTCGTATCTCCTAATTCCCTACTCCAACTACCAAAGCATTCCTTCCCCTCATCATTGTGCACCTCTGCTGTTGCTGCTCCCTCCATCTGGAAGGATGTCCTTGCCCTGCCACCACCACTGCCTCTCCACACATCCATCTTCTGTGTTCTAAATCCTCTTCATGCCCTTCTTGATTGAAAATAGCCTCCTTCTACTCTTTTCTCCCATAATCCTTTAATTACACTTTTTGCATAATAGGTACTTTGTTCTGTGTTTTGTACGTTTTGTTCATCCATGTATGCAAGTTACTTATTTAACAAGCTCTGGTGGCGTAATGCCTAAGGCACTTGATTGCTAACCAGAAGGCTGGCGGTTGAAACCCACCAGCCACTCCTCGGAAGGAAGGTTGAGCAATCTACTTCTGTAGTGATACTGCCTTAGCAACCCAAGGAGGGGTTGCTGTGAGTCAGATCTGACTCGACAGCAGTGAGTTTGGTGTTTTGTTTAGTTTTGTTTTTTATGTACTATGTGGCATGAGCAAGGATGGCTACAAAAAAGACATACCCTGTGAATTTGTGTCCTCAGGAAGGAAATGTAGACATGGAGGGAATAATTCCAAATATGGTGAATGTTACATAATAGAAAACCTAAGATGTATGGGCATGCCTGACAAGTTATGTCCCTAACCCAATCTAATGAGTCAACAATGTCTATCCTTGATCCAAAGGGCTCAAGTTACATGATATAAAAATTGAAACATACCTTACCTGGCTTGAATCCCACAAGATGAAATTGCATTGTTCTAGAAGGCCCAAAGAAACCCAGTTACATCCACACTTAGCTTGGGACTTCAGAAAACAGAGAAATTGATTGAAAATAATGTCAATTGACACTGAAACTACAGTGTGTGTATAAGAGTCTGTTATAGAGGTTTGAAGTGATTCCATTCATAAGACAACCCTTTCCTAAGCCTGGTGCCAAGTGCTGAGGCTACAATGCTGCTGCTGATATGCTCCTTTTCTCCAAGGACCCTGTTGTCTAGCAGAAAAGACAGGAACAAATCACAAGTTATTGATCTGTGCATCTTTACCTCGCTCAGTGCTTCTAGCTTTGTCCTCTCCTCCAGATCTCTTTAGTCCCAGACCCTCTCTAGGCACTTCACCAGCAAAAGTGTTACCCAGTGCCTTATCCATGCTGTTTCTGTGTGACAGTTGGAAGCTGTGAGACAATCCTGAGATTTCCCAGAGACAGTCTCTCTGGTTGTTTTAATTATTTGTGATCTCAAGCTGTGATCCTGTCCCTTGGGGAAAGGGAAGGTAATCTCTTAGTCATCTATATGATCCTCTTATACATTTCCTT
>NW_006921991.1:437500-438408 GCF_000298275.1 Orycteropus afer afer
AGTCAAAGCTGCACTGAAAGAATTCCAAAAAACAGGGTTCCAGGAATTGACAGAATACCCATTGAGATGTTTCAACAAATGGATGCTGCGCTGGAGGCACTCACTTGGCTGTGCCAAGAGATTTGGGAGACAGCTACCTGGCCAACTGACTGGAAGGGATCCATATTTGTACCCAATTCCAAAGAAAGGTGATCCCACAGAATGTGGAAATTATTGAACAATATCATTAATATCACACGCGTAAAATCTTACTGAAGATAATTCAAAAATTGTGTTACTAGAATACAGCAGTATATTGCCAGAGTACTTTCGGAAATGCAAGCTGGATTCAGAAGAGGACATGGAACGAGGGACACCATTGCTGATGTCAGATAAATCTTGGCTGAATGCAAAGAATACCAGAAAGATGTTTACTTGTGCTTTATTGACTATGCAAAAGCATTCAATTGTATGGATCATAACAAATTATGGATAACATTGAGAAGAATGGTAATCCTTTAAATCTTTAATTAAGAACACTTCATTGTACTCATGAGGAACCTGTACACAGACTGGGAGGCTGTGTTGTTCAAACAGAATAAGGGGACACTGCATGGTTTAATATCAAGAAGGGAGTGCATCAGGGTTGTATCCTTTCACCGTACTTATTCAATCTGTATGCTGAGCAAATAATCTGAGAAGGTGGACTATATGAAGAAGAACACATTTTCGGGATTGGAGGAAGACTCATAAACAACCTGTGATACCTGATGACACAACTTTGCTTGCTGAAAGTGAGGATGACTTGAAGCACTTACTGATGAAGATCGAAGACTGTAATCTCCAGTATGGATTATACCTCAATATAATGAAAACAAAAATCCTCACAACTGAACCAATAAGCAGCATCACGATAGATCGAGAAAAGA
>NW_006921991.1:438618-446654 GCF_000298275.1 Orycteropus afer afer
CGATGCTTTTGAGTTGTGGTGCTGGCAAAGAATGCTGAAAGTACCATGGACTGCTAAAAGAAATAACAAATGTGTCCTGGAGGAAGTACAGCTGTAATGCTCCTTGGAAGTGAGAATGGCCAGACTTCATCTCACCTGCTCTGGTCATGTTGTCAGAGAGACCATTCCCTGCAGAAGAATATCACGTTTGGTAAAGTGGAGGGTCAAGAAAAAAGGGGAAGGCCTTCAACGAGATGGATTGACACAGTGGCTGCAACGATGGGCTCAGGTATAAGAAGAATTGTGGGGCTGTGCAGGACCAGGCAGTGTTTTGTTCTGCTGTTCATAGGGTCACTACAAGTCTGAGATGACTCGACAGCACCTAAGAACAACAACAACAACTCTAAAGATTTCTAAGAACCTCTATCGGATGGTATATCAAGAAGGTATAGAAATGGAACCAAAATAAAGCAGATAATTACCATTATATCTCCAAATACGGTTTGGATATAGAACAGTTTTCTTTTTTTCTCAAATAAGTGAATCACCAGTGAAAGATAGTGGGAAATGAGAGAGAAGAAGACATGAATAAAATTTTACTCTACAAGAAGTATTTCCTCTCTACAAATTTGTCTGTGTTTCAAGTCATGTTACTAGTCTTACTACACTTCAGAGCCGACCCATCATTTGAAAATGTGTGAGCAATCTTCCTCTACTTTTCTTTTAAAAATCAGAGTGTTCTGCCAGATATTTATTAATTACAAAGGGAATGATGATAACCATACAGTGAAGAAACAAAGCAGACATTACTCTAACCAAGTGATCAAGGTTAACTTCACCAGTAATGGGACATATTGACATTTTGAACCCCCTCGATAAGAATCACTGAAAAGCATGTAACATTACCTCTGTGGCATTATTGTCAAAAATGTTAACTTCAATTTCATCATGAGAAAGCATCAAAAATGAAGTGAGAGAAATTCTACAAAATACTCTTCAAAAATAAAAAGTATAAGGTCATATAAAGAGAAAAAAAAGACAAGGCCAAAATGGATGTTAGAAGAGACTCTGAAACCTGCTCTTGAACAGAGGGTAGCTAAAGTGAATGAAAGAAATAATAATGAAGTAAAAAAACTGAACAGATGATTTCAACAAGTAGCTCAAGAAGACAAATAATGTATTATAATGAAGTGGGCAGAGACATGGAGTCAGAAAACCAAAAGGGAAAAACATACTCATAATTTCTCAAGCTGAAAGAACTGAAGAGAAATTTCAAGCCTTGAGTTGAAGTATTGATGGATTCTATGGGCAAAATATTGAATGATATAGGAAATATCAAAAGAAGATGGAAGGAATACACAACAGTCAAGTCACTGTACCAAAAAGAACTGATTGATGTTCAGTTATTCCAAGAGGCAGCATTTGCTCAAGAACAATCGTACTGAAGGAAGAAGTCCAAGCTGCACTGAAGGCACTGGTAAAAAAAAACAAGGCTCCACAATCGGATGGAATACCAATTGAGATGTTTCAACAAATTAATGCAACGCTGAAGGCACTCACTCATTTATGCCAAGAAATTTGGAAGACAGTTAACTGGCCAACTGACTGGAAGAGATCCATATCTGTGCCCATTCCAAAGAAAGGTGATTCAATGGAATTCGTAAATTATCAAACAATATCATTAATAGTAAGTGCAAATAAAATTTTACCAAAGATAATTCAAAAATAGTGGCAGCAGTTCATTGACAGGGAAATGCCAGAAATTCCAGCCAGATTCAGAAGAGGGTGGGAAACAAGAGGTATCATTACTGACGTCAAATGGATCTTGGCTGAAAGCAGAGAATTCAAGAAAGATGTTTATCTGTGTTTTATCGACTATGCAAAGACATTTGACTGTGTGGATCATAACAAATTATGGATAACACTGTGAGAACAGAAATTCCAGAACACTTACTCTTGTGTTCATTCTGAACCCATATATAGACCAAGAGGCAGTGGTTCAAACAGAAAATGGGGATACTGTGTGGTTTAAAATCAGAAAAGCTGTGTGTCAGGGTTTTATCTTTTCACCATACTTAATCAACCTGTATGCTGAGCAAATAATCTGAGAAGCTCACTATATGAAGAAGAATGAGGAAAACTCATGAACAACCTGAGATATGCAGATGACACAGCCTTGCTTGCTGAAAGTGAAGACTTGAAGCACTTACTGATGAAGACCAAAGGCTACAGCTTTCATTACGGATTACACCTCCACATAAAGAAAACAAAAATCCTCACAACTAGACCAATAAGCAATGCCATGATAAATGGAGAAAACAATGAAGGTGTCAAGAATTTCATTTTACCTGGATCCACAATCACTTCCCAGGGAATCGCGTCAAAAAATCAAACATGGTATTGCATTGGGCGTATCTGGTGCAAAAGACCTCTTTAAAGTGTTATATAGTAAAGATGTCTCTTTGAGGACTAAGGTGTGACTGATCCAAGCCATGGTATTTCAATTGCCTCCTATGCCTGCGAAAGCTGGACAATGAATAAGGAAGCCCAAAGAATTGATGCATTTGAACTGTGGCTTTGACGAAGAATATCGACTATACCATGGATTGCCAGAGAATGAACAAATCTGCCTTGGAGGAAGTAGAGCCAGAATGCTCCTGAGAAGCAAGGATGGAGAAACTTCATCTCACGTACTTTGGACACGTTACCAGGAGGGACCAGTCCCTAGAAAAGGACAATATACTTGGTAAATGTTGGGAGCTCTGGTAGCGTAGTGCCTAAGGCACTTGACTGCTAACCAGATGGCTGGTGGTTCAAACCCACCAGCCACTCCTTGGAAGGAAGGTTGGGAATCTACTTCCATAGTGATACTACCTCGGAAACCCAAGGAGGGGTCACTATGAGTCAAGTCCGACTCGACGGCACATAACAGCAACAACTTGGTAAAGTAGAAGGTCAGTAAAAAAGAGGAAGATCCTCAATGAGATGGATTGACCCATAGCTGCAACACTGGTCTGAAGCACAGCAAGGACTGTGAGGATGGCGCAGGACCAGGTAGCATTTCATTCTCTTGCACATAAGGTCATTATTAGTCTGAACTGATTCGATAGCACCTAGCAACACTCTTCAAAAGCGTCAAGGTCATGAAAGACCATGAAAGGCTGAAGAACTGTCACAGAGTGGGGGAGACTAAAGGACAATTTAATGATAGGTGGGATCCTGGGTTGAATTCCAGAACAGAAAAAAGACTCTAGTGGAAATATTGGTGAAATTTGAATAAGATCTGCACTTTAGTTAATAGTATTGTACCAATGTTACTTTCTTGATTTTGGTCATTATACCATTGTTATGTAAGATGTTAACATGAGGGATAGGTGGGTAAGGGGTATATGGAAACACTCTGAATGATATTTGCAACTTTTCTATAAGTCTAAAATTAGCTCAAAATGTAAAGCTTAAAAAAATATATCAGATGGCACCTCAGCATTAATGGATACCTTTCAGAGATAAATAAGTGGAACCACATTGTAAAGTGGCCAAAATAGGATTAGTCATGTTGATGTGACTTAAACATTGCAATCTTCTCTAATTTCCCTCTATCTAGTCTTAACTAATGGGAAACACCATTAGAATCACTCCATGTATCTATCCAATCAGTGTGCTAAGTACAATAGTGCTTGCTGTCATACACAACTGATTTTTGTAATTTTAGCTGGTTACATTACACGGGTTGGGAAAAAGCAAAGAAAAACCTCAAAAAGTTTTGAAAGCACTGCCATCTGTGCCTAAAAGTGCTATATTTCCTTTTTTCTGATTTTCACTGTCTACCAGACCAAAAATATGTTTGCCATCATCATGTCATTCTAACTTCAGTGGTAGAAAACTTACCACTTATGAAAAAAATCGCTCCAATGTATGAAATCAGTTGGTCTTACTCTAAATAAAAACAATACACACCTCCCTACCACCCTTCCCCCAATTTATCTTATCTCTGGTCTCTGAAAATAGAGTGTTTGGAAACAATTCTCACCACAAAGAGGAAAATAGTTCTGGTTTCCAATTTCCAGCTGCCAGAGAGTTGAGGGTTTATTCTGTCAGATCACCTTAATTTTTACAAAAGCAATTAAGAATTTTCAGGTTGAGGTTGGCTTTCTTCAGACTGAATCAGATGCCAAAGCTGAAGTGAAATTCAAGCTAAGTAAAAAGTGAATTTCATCTGGACTCCTACTAAATGGAGTTGATTAGAAAATGTACATAATTTTTAACTGTTTTTAAAATTGTAAGATGTTGTTTGCAGTTACAAGCAAACAAATATCAACTTATCTTGGGAAAGTTAGCCTCTATTTTTTAGTAGGGAATTATACAACCTTCAAATCTGAATTATGAATCTATTCACTCTGATTTTTGTTGGTAAGTCAGAATTCCTTGAACATTAACAAACCAGAATTTTGCTCCAATTTACACATTTGAGTGAAAGAACTTATACTATTGCTACCATCCAAGAATTCTACAATCTCACTATTCTTCTGTTTATACCAACTTCACACTATCTAATTTTATTCTTCTAAATATAACTATTGTAAGATTTTCAGCAATAGAGTTTCAGAATATTATTAAATGGTATTTGGCCACTTGGAAGGATTCTTCCTTCTCATCCTCATCTTCCTTTTCTTCTTCTTCAATTTACTCGTGCAGATCCTGTTATCTTTTCATCTATGTCTGAATGATGACTCTCAATGCTTTTATTTATTTCCTTTCTGAGAAGTCCTGTCCTTTTCTCTTTGATAACATCCCACAAAAAAAGATAACTGTCACAGATTCTCCTGCATTATCAAAGTTGCATAATATTTACAAATCATATATCTGATAAGGGACTTGTATCCAGAATTTATAAAGAACTTTTATAACTCAATAATACAAATAAAACAATTAAAAAAGGGCAAGAGACTTGATAGATATTACTCCAAAGAAAGTATATATGAATGGTTGATAACCACATAAATATGAGCGCTGGTGGTGTAGTGCCTAAGGCATTTGACTGCTAACCAAAAGGCTGATGGTTGAAACCCACTAGCTACTCCTCAGAAGGAAGGCTTGGCAATCTACTTCTGTAGAGATACTGCCTCAGAAACCCAAGGAGGGGTCGCTATGGGTTGAAATGGACTCGATGGCAGTGAGTTTGGTTCAGAACCACATAAAAAGATGCTCAATATCATTGGTCACTATGAAAAGACTACATATTGTATGATTCCATTTATATGAAATCTCTAGAATAAGCAAATTTATATGGACAAGAAGTAGACTGATGGTTCCTTAGGTCTAGGAGGGAGAAGAGAGAAAAATGGAAAATGAGGATTGACTACCAGGAGGGACAAAAATGTTCTAAAATTAGATTGTGGTAATGGTTGCACAACCCTGTGAATATACTTAAAACCACTTAATAGTATACTATAAATAGGTGAGGGGTTGTATGGTATATGAATTATAACTCAATAAAGCTATTTTTTTTAAGTTACATAGAAAGGTCACCAACTCAAATTTTCTGAGTATATTTATACCCATCTTCTATTGCCCATCATCTTCTCATCAGCAAATCCTCTTTGATGCTGAGATAATTACTCAGTGATTAGTGTATTTTTACATTAATGCATTCATCATATAATTAATTGTAATCTGTTGTGAGCAAAACTGTGGGAAATTCAAACATGGTTCAGATTTAGCAGTGGATTAGATAAGACATATACTTAAATAAATATAGTACAGTATGTAACAGTGGTATATGATCTAATAGCAATTTTATGGAGCTATGCTTTGGAAATTCCCATCAAGTCAAAAATAAAAATATGAGCAAGAATAAGATCTGAAAAATGGTATAAACCAAACCAAACTCACTGCTGTCGAGTCGGACCCGACTCATAGCGATCCCTCCTTGGGTTTCTGAGGTGATATCACTATGGAAGTAGATGCCCAATCTTCCTTCCGAGGAGTGACTGGTGAGTCAAATGCCTTAAGCACTATGCCACCAGAGCTCCCAAAGAATGGTATAGTAGAAAGGAAAAGGTGGACACAAAATTCTTTGGGGATATTTGTATTTAGGAAGAAGTGAAAATATTAGACAGTAAATGAATAGTCTGACTGTTGTTGTTGTTAGGTGCCATTGAGTCAGTTTCGACTCATAGCAACTCTATGTACAAGAGAATGAAATACTGCCTGATCCTGCATCATCCTCACCGTCATTGCCTTGCCTGAGCCCATCACGGCCTCTGTGCCATTCCATCTCAGTGAATGTCTTCCCCTTTTTTGCTGATCCTCTACTTTCCCAAGCATGATATCCTTCTCCAGGGACTGGTCCCTTCTGACAGCATCACCAAATATGAGAAACAAATCTGGCCATTCTTGCTTCTGGGGAGAAATCAGGTTGTACTTCCTCCAAGATAGATTTGTTCATTCTTCCAGCAGTTCATGGTATATTCAATATTTTTAGCCAACATTGCAATTCAAATGTGTCAATTCTTCTGTGGTCTTCCTTATTCATTATCCAGCTTAGACACATATGAGGCATGTGACTAGGAGGAGAAAAATCAGAGAGAATAGAGTCCTGTAAGTCAAAGGAAGAAAGTTGCAAGAATGGAGCAAGCATCGAATACTTCTGAGGATGTGGAAGCAGAAAAACTGTTTCCTGATTAAGAGGTATTGATCAGGGAACACAGTTTCTCCAAGAAAAGTGGTTATAATAATGTGGTAAGGGTTCCAGGTAACAAGGAGTTAGGAAGTGAATGGGTGGAGAGGAAATAGAGCCCTGCTGGTGCAATGATTACATGCTCAGGTGCTAACCAAAAAGTCAGTGATTTTAACCCACCAGCCACGCCGGGAGAAAAGACCTGGCCATCTGCCCCCATTAAGATTACAGCCTATAAAGCCCTATGGGGGAAGTTCTACACTGTCACATGGGGTCGTTATGAGTTGGAATCGACTCAGTGGCACACAACAATAACAAATACGGAATCACAGTCCCTGGGTGGAGCAAATGATTAATTAGGTGTTTGACTCCTAGTCAAAAGGTTGGTGATTTGAATCCACTCAGTGACGCCTGGGAAGACAGGCCTGGTGATCTGCTTCTGAAAGGCCATGGCCTTGAAAACCCCGGGGAGCAATTCTCCTCTGCACACGTGGGGTTGCCAGGAGTCGAAACCGACTTGACAACAGCTAACAACAAGAAATATGGGACACTATTTAAGAGGTAAGAGTGAAAGGAGTGATATAGTAAAGAGAGAGAAATAATGTGAAAGGAATGATATACTGTTCTGGAATGAGGAACATGCTGTTGAATTTGGGGGAGCCTTTGGGGGAGGTAATAAAGGCAAGCATGGAAGGCTAAGCTTTAATTACCTCAGCAAGGAAGAGGAAACCTGTCTCTGCGGTAGAAGAAAGGGAAGAAGTTGAAGAGAAAGTGTGAGGTAGAGTAGAGAGAAGCTGAAGAAGCTAATAGCGTATGAGTTCAGTTCTTCCCCAAGAAAGATTATGGCAACCCCAGAGTATGGGGAAGCTGGGCTTCCCTATGTACTGAACATTTACCTGAATGTCTCCCCTGAGTCCTAATGCAATGCTCTGGGTCCAAAGCTGCACCAAGCCTTCTTCTCTTGGAAGTGCTACTGATGCATCCACCAACCTCCCAGGAGTTCAAGGCTTAAGGGGAATAGATTTGGCTTTGTGGAAATTGGCATCAACATTAGTGTAATGACTTCTGGAAAACAGAGGCCTGCAGCCCACATTCATTGGCAGGACAATCATCACCTAGGCTTTGAGACTTTCTCCAGCCACACTAGGTATATTATTTATGATTTTACTATAATTTTACTCTTTCTTTTCTAATGAATTTTAAGCAAGTTTCCATTTACTCTAAGAAATAACAATTGGCATTTTCTCAGCGAAGTCTAAATGAGCCCTTTCCAGTCCAGCTTGCCACTTTCCCTGTCCTTGTGTTTACTGTAGCTTCTCAGCTGTTGGCCGTAGCTCCTGATTTCCTCCCTGCCAACAAGTGTGTTAATGTGTTGTTG
>NW_006921991.1:446754-450468 GCF_000298275.1 Orycteropus afer afer
TTCCAGAAAGAATTTTTGTTCAAGGAGGACTTGTAATGTGAAAATAAATAGTGGGGGTGGAGTTGGGGGAGGGGGTGGATGGTTAGTGAGATATGAAGAAATTCAATTTGATTTTGTCTTTGTCTCTATAAAGTATTTCTATATAAATTAACCTTCACTGTTTTTCTTCTCTGAGGCTTTGTCTGGCACTGTCCTCACTGAGGTGACCATCCTTATCGATGACTCCCCAATTACACTGGTCTCTATTACACTGATTCTGTAAATGCCAATGACCTCCATCTTCACTACATCTTCATCACTGTCTTAGTCCTACAGTGCTGCTATAGCAAATACCAGAAGTGGGTGGCTTTAATGAATGGAAATTTTTTCCCTCATAGTTTAGGAGGCTAGAAGCCTGAATTCCGAGTGCTGCCTCTAGGGAAAGGCTCACTCTCTCTGTCTGCTTTGGGAGGGAGGTCCTTGTCTATTTTCAGCTTCTATTCTGAGATTCCTTGATGATCATGTGGTGTGTATTTTCCCCTCAGTCTGTGCTTACTTGCCTGCTTAATCTGCTTTTTTATATCTCAAAAGAGATTAACTTCAAACACACACCACACTAATACTGCCTCATTAAAATAATAAAGAAAACCCATTCCCAAATGGGATTATAACCACAGATATAGGGGTAAGGATTTACAAGACATAATTTGGGGGGACACAATTCAATCCATATCAGTCACTCATTACATTTCTTAAAGTATCATCTCTCAAAGCCTCTAAGAACCCAAACTCTGGAATTCCCTCTGTGGCTCTGTCATCCCCTCTCCCACAGCTTTGTGTGTAGTGAGCTGAGCTTTAATCTCCTCATGACTCCTAGACCTTCCATTCTTTCCAATCCTTCTACCCTGTCACCCTGCTTTTTAGTTAACAACTTTAATTGAGCATGTCCTAAGTGCAAAACTCCCAAATGTGTAATGCCTTACTCCTTTAATATTGCTGTTTTCTAGTATTCCCACCCCACTGACTGTATTATTAAAAGCTTGGCACTTTCTCAATTGGGCCCATCATAATGCATTTAGTCTCAGGCAAACCTTAACTGCTCTCTAAAAAACATTTTATTTTCTGCCTCCACAAAACTCTAAACCTATCCTGTTTCCATTCACACTAGGAATCTGACCTTGATACTTCCTCACTAGGAAGGCCAATCCCTTTGGGCACCGTATTCCAACTTCCCTTCTCCCCACTTCAAATCCTCTCAACTTCTCTTTTTCCTGTTTCTGAGGAAGAAGCTTATCTTCTTGCTGCCACTTTCATCCTGCTCCACTGCATCATGCAAGAAGATAGTGTGCCTGAAATACAACACAAGTCGCTTGCTCAAAAGCCTCCAATAGTTCACCATTTTCTTTGACGGAAAGTTCAAACATGTTTGCCTGCCATTCAAGGCCCTCTACAAGGTAGACCAAATTTACCATTCCATAATGGTCTTCTAGTATCGCCTTACATAACGTATTAAGTTATTCTCCTCCAAAGATGCCTTGTATCCCTTGGCTTCATGTCTGGTAGATTCAGGTATGGTCTTTTATTTATATAATGTGGGTTTAAATCCTAACTCTGTCACTTGCCAGCTGGGTGACTAGCTAGGGATCTATAGCCAGTGATCCTCAGTTTCTTCCTTAGCTATTTGTGAGAATCAAAATAATAATTGCTGCTGATCTTGAAAAATTGCATGATGCTATTAAAATGTAGTGTTCCTCCATTCAGGAAATATTCATTTAGCACCACTGCATGCCAGGCATCAGTATTACTCTCATTCATTTTCCAAGTGAACATTATAGATATCCTTAAGGAGATATAACCAATGTGCATCCACCAATCAAGGTAAACAAAAACAACCAGAAGAGTCAGGACATTAAACATTATTATTGAAATAATTCTGCAAACATTATTTTTGAAAAAAAATCATTTGCAGATGGGTTGATGGCCAATTTCAACCCAGATCCATTTTCCTTTAGCTTTATATATCTTTGTTGTTGCTTTGCTGGACACCAAAATCAATTCAGATCAATGGTTTAAATATAGGAATACTGAAAGCTTACTAGAAACAGGAGCAGAATCTATTCCTTTCATTCCTTGGAATGTGAAATTTCTGATTGGAAAAAAAATGTATTACTTAAGTAAGCCTATGTCTTGAATCTCTTAAATCCATACCAGATGGAATATTCAGGGAGCAGATTGTACAAGCAAGCTTGCAAAGGAACATGGCCTTGTAAATAGATCTCTTGGTGATGGCTGTGACTCTACTTGGTACAAGAGAAGACCTTACTGAAAATGGTTTTTTCACTATAGTCACCAATACAAAAAGCACACACCAAAAAGTACATTTTCTGCAGTACCGACAGACTTGTTGTGTTAGTGCCAATAAAATGATGGTTGATTCCCACAGAGTTGGGGGTGGGGGGAGAAGCAGGTGGACAAAAAGTTACCCAGTGAACAAGCTGTTTCTCTTTTTCTTTCCCCACCATCTTTTTTTTTTAATCCAAAATAGAAATTTCAAAGCTTAAAAAACTTCAAGGCAATTTAATTTAAGTCGCTTCCCTGACTTTAAACATGGAATGTTCACACCTACATCAGTACTACATTGAGAGCCTCCCACTCATGGATCGTATTTAGGGAAGAAAGGATGCTGTGGTCTGAGAAGAGTCCTAGATGTGTGAAATCTTGAGTTCTTGGGCAAGTTTTCCACTCAGACTCCAAAGTTCAGCAGATTTAATTCTTACTCCTCGATGGAGAGTTATATCAATGTTTTCAGGAGGTTTCCCTTTAGGGATAATTATTGGAGACAAAAATAATTACTCTAAAGCTAAACAAAAGTCTGATCTAACCTGTTCCATCATTCACATATTTCCTGCTTCATGCAATAGGTTTGTTCTTCAGAATCTGAACATACCTTGATCTTCAGCCCTCTTGACTCTCCTGCTATAGTCCTGAATGGACATTGCTATTTTCCCCCCTGCGCTGAGGTGCTAACAGCAATCCGTGCTCCATATTCTTTAATGGTGTTTGTGCATCTATTAGTTTTCAATATTTACTGTGGATTTACTGATCACCCCTTTTCTGGGAAAAGAAATTTTGGTTTCAGTGTTTAAGCCATAACATGGTCAAATTGCGTATCTGGCATGTTATTTCACACCCCACCATTTTCATGCTTTTTCAGCTTAAGCCAAGCCAGGTGAGTAGGCGTCATCCAAGATAAAATCTTGCTGACTTCTTTTTCCCCCAAAGAAAGCTAGCGAACAGAAGGTGATAAATGCTATGCTTCCTACTCAGACTCTGTCACATAAGATGTCAGTTCTTTATTTTAATTATATTCTTTGCCAGCTCAAAGAGGCAAGTAATTTTGCTGCATATTATCCTATCTTTGTTAGAGTTCCTCACAATCAGGGTGGAAGGTCTTTCCTTTGTTGTGCCAGAGCTGGTCTTAATAGTCAATGCCAAGCCAATCACTTGGCAACCTGGTAAAAGGCTAAAGTGGAGATTATTCATTGTCAGAAGGGTATACCAGACAATAACTAAAATGAAAGCCAACTATGAAAAATGAAACACGTTTCTGAAACAATATAGCAATTTGTTCTTTTTTTTTTTTTTAATTTTATTTTGATTTGGGTGAAGATTTACAGAGTAAACTCACTTTTCATACAGCAGTTCACATATACTTTGTCTCATGTCATTGACCAA
>NW_006921991.1:451823-456879 GCF_000298275.1 Orycteropus afer afer
ATATCTGTTCTTGTCATGGCTCTCACTTCTCTAAGGTATATACCTAGTAATGGGATGGCTGGGTCAAATGGTATTTCTAATTCCAACTTTTGAAGGAATTGCCATACTGCTTTCCACAATGGTTGTACCATTTTGCAGAATTTGTTCTTTTTAAGAAAAAAGTCCACCCACTTGCTCCACTCAAGTAGTGACATTGACCAAAGAGGTGAGCACAATACAGACATCGTCAGGGAGATGCTGAAAACAAAGGAGAAATCAAGAGCTTATGTACTAGTTGAGTTTCCAAGGATCAGACTGTAGCATGAAGATTCTGTTGCTGGGTGTTTATTTGGGAGGCACAAGGATTACTGATACAGTAGTGTGGAAGAACTACAAGGGAAGGCAGCGTGTTCAGGGAAAGTGTACATTATTAAGACATCCACCACAGTGGGGAAGTGGAGTTTAATCCTGAAAGAAAATTGCAGGTATTGTGTAAAGCACATGTCTTAAATTATCCTAAGCAAGAGGCAAGGGAGCTAGAGCATTTATACCCCAATTCCTGTCAGTCATTGTTTGAGGGCTACTGAGGTGGAAGGGGTACTATTTCACCAATATTTCCCAGCTTTTGGAGTTTCAGAAAATATCCTTAATTTCCAGATATGGAAGCTATGGTGCAGAGAGATTAAGTAGACTGCCCAAGACAGCATAGCTAGAGACTATCTCCAGAGCCAGTGTGCTTAACCATCAAGCTAAAGAGGAAAAGAAGGGATAGTTGAGGAGAAAAAGGAGAAAAGGTTAACAACAACAACAACAACAACAAAAGCACCCTAAATGTGAGGAGTTTGTAAGGAAGATGGAAAAAACACCTTAGGGCAGGGCATTGGACCTAAGCTCCTTTTCTTGACACCATAAAAACAAACAAACAAACAAAACTCACTGCTGTGGAGTCAATTCTGCTCATAATAACCCCTCCTTGGGTTTCAAAGGCAGTATCTCTATGCAAGTAGATTGCCCAACCTTCTTTCCGAGGAGTTAGCAATCAAATGCCTTAAGCACTATGCCACCCAAATGTAGATCCAAATACTGTGATCATTACTGTGAAAATGATAAACCTTGTTTAAATAAACACAACGTCATAAATATGAGGAATAGTTAGCAATGTTGTTATTAAACTCACCCATTTTTGTATTTGAAAAGAGCTCTGGTGGTGCAGTGTATAAGGCATTTGTCCACTAACCAGAAGGTTGACGGTTCAAACCCACCAGCCGCTCTGCCAAAGGAAGATGGAGCAATCTACTTCCATAAAGATTTACTGCCTGGGAAACCCAATTTTTTAAAAAAAAAAATTATTGTGATTTGGGTGAAAGTGTACAGATCAAATTCATTTTCCATACAGCAGTTATACACATTTTGTCTCATGACATTGACTGCAATTTCCCACAATGTAGCTCTCTTCACACTTCCTCTCCATAGTTACCTCTTCCCTGTGTCCTTCCTTCCCATGCACTCCTGCTCCCCGCGTGGTCTCCCTGTGCAGGCACTATGTTTCTATTCTCCCATGATTGATCTCTCTAAGGAGTGTATCTACCTGATGTAAATGTTCAGCCCATATGTCAGTCTTTTATTTGGCTGGAAGCCACAGGAGTAAGTTCAGTTCCAGACTTGAAGGGCAGCTAGGGGTCATAGTCTCAGGGATTTCACCAGGCTCTATCAGAGCAGCAAACCTGGTCTCTCTCTCTGTATGTGTGTGTGTATGTGTGTGTATACACACACACATACACACACACATAAATAATTTTGAGTTTTGTTCCACATTGTTCTCCCACTCTATCCAGGATCTCCTACACAGACCCTCTCCAAGTAGTTGACAATGGTAGCTGGGCACCATCTAGTTCTTCTGGTCTCATGGTCATAGAGGCTGAGGATCCAATGGTCTACTAGTCCCTTGGACTAATTGTTTCCATGCGTCTTTGGAAACCCAATTTGTTTTTTTTTATTTTTTATTTTAAGAGCTTGTATTACATTCAATGTAACGCATACATTTAGTTTCATTTCCCATTCGCCATGTCCAACCCTAACCCAGTCTCCTCCACTCCTTACCCTGTAACCTTCCCCCTGTGCCCCTCATATTTATGCACTCCTGTTTGTCCTGCATTTCCTCAATTTGAATATTGGTCCTCTGGTCTATTGCTCTAAGGGATGTATTCCCATAGAGTATGTGGGTGCATCATCTTGGTGGAAACACAATTTTGGTAATTAATTTCCAAATGCAAACAAGATGTCCATAAGAAACAAAAGCAAGGCAAGATGAAGCAGGAGAAGATGTAAGTGAATGCTTGAAGATATTAAGTGGTATTTTACCTTTGAACAAATCATAATTCTGGCTGGAAGCTAATGAACATTCCACACCTTCCAAACAGCCAAACTATGCCCTTGAAAAATGATATGTTCTTAGTAACCAGGCATGTAGTGTGGCTCTGAGATGCTGCTGGGTGTTTTTTGGTGTCCATTTCTAGCCTGGCTATGAAATGGGGTCAAATAGCAGGAGAAAAAGCCAGCCTGAAAAACAGTCACTGAAATCTTTTCTGGAACCAAAAGCATCAGAGAGTCTTGGAAAGAAAGACATAAAATTGCAGATAGCAACATCTTCCAGTGGCCATTATAGACACAGAGAGAAAGAGAGCTCACAATGATCACAGCATGGAAGGCACAAATGCAAATCCATCTCTTCTTTGGGTATTCAGTGGAATAATGAAAATGAAAATATCAAAATGAACTGAATCACTGTTTGAAAGAAGATCTTTTCTAGCTCTATGCACTCAAGGAGTCTGGAGACAATGACACCCAGTGGCAGTGAGCATACCTAATGCCTAGATTTGGTGGTTAAATATCATATCCCTCTGAGAGTAAACAGGGTTCCTTAGAGAAATGGCTGATTATAGGTCTGAGGCAAGGAGAGTATGTGAGTGAATCTGAAATATTTTACTCTTCTAGAAAGCAAAAAAAGCACTCAAAGAATAATTGCATTGTACTGGAAGGACACAGGAGCCAGCTTAAAGGAGTTCCTACTGGGCAAATTTAAGATAATTTGAATATCAAAAAGATATGGCCAGAAATTATCACAAGACTGAATAAATACAAATCCATGTGTCCAAGTGATGTTCAGAGAAAAGGCAAAGAGGAGGAAAAAAGAAATGCTCTTTTCTATAGAAGAATGCCACCTAACAAATGTAGAAGGACTGAGAGGAATAGAAAACCAGTTTTACAACCACATGTAAAAGTTGTGTGGTGCAAGAATGTTAAAGCCACTGAGTCAAGGGTTATCAGGGAACTAGATGTTTGGATGGTATCAAAATATCACCCTCTATTACTTGGTACTTGCAAAGGAAAAAGTTTTTTCTTTTCATTGGAGAGAGATGGTGGACCCAATGTAGCACTCATCTATAAAATGGGTATAATACCTACTTCAGAGGGCTGTTGTGAGGATACCATTGCATGACACAACAAGGGCTCAGTAAATGAACACTACTACTAAAACAATACTACTTCTAATTGTTATTATTATTCTAACATAAGGCCATCAAAAGGCCTAGCGTCAAAGCAGGCCAAATGATGTGTTTTGTTTATTTTCCACAAAGAGCGTAGCCAAATCTCAAACCTTACTCATCAGATATCCAATATCAAGAAGTAGCAATCATAAGAACATGTAATCCAAGAAGCAGAGAATTCCCCAATATCTAGAGACAGCTTGTGTAGACAGCTTACTCCAAACCTTTCGGGGGGGGTGAGGCTGCTCCTAAGCTCTCTGGCAAAGACATGCAGGTTTTTCACCCTTTTTTCCATACTACAAGGAGACACAAGGAAGTAAAGAGAATTAGATGGCTGAGGCTTTCTGCATTAGCAGGATCCCTAGCTCCATATTACTACTATTGCTTTAAGGAAGAAAAATGCTGTTGAAGAACTGAAGTGTGGATCCAAAGAGTAAAAGTGCTTTCTCCAGCACTTTTACTCACAGCCTCCTCTCAACTTTGGAAGAATATTATTCCAAAATACAGGGGACATATTATTCCAATGCAAGTTAGTACTGGTTAAAGCATTTGGTCACTAACCAAAAGGTCAGCGGTTTAAACCCACCAGCTACCCCATGAGCAAAATATGAGACAGTCTGCTTCTGTAACAATTTACAGCCTTTGAGACCCTATGGGGCAGCTCAGCTCTACTCTGTCCTAAAGGGTTGCTATGACTCAGAATCGATTCAATGGCAGTGCACTTGGTTCTTTTGGTTTTAAGGCTTCACCTCCTGGAAAATGTGTACAGATGAGAAAATTCAAAATGTACATGTATAGTCTGAGAGAAGTCTCCAAGTGCTACTGGTATATAGGTTTACCTGAGTAGCTAAGGGTGGTATATGATCATCCATCTGAGCAATATTAGGGAGTTCTGGTGGCGTAATGCCTAAAGCATTTGCCTGCTAACCAGAAGGCTAGCAGTTCAAACTCACCAGCCACTCCTTGGAAGGAAGATTGGGCAATCTACTTCCGTAGTGATACTGCCTTGGAAACTCAAGGAGGAGTTGCTATGAGTCAGGATCAACTAGACAGCAGTGAGTGTGTTTGTGTGTGTGTGTACACTCAAAGTCTTTACAAACTGATACAGCACAAGCCCTAGAGCAGGGTCCTGAGTTCCCTTGCTGTAATTTGCCCCTTAGATGCATAAATGGAAAGACGTCAAGAGTGGTAGAACCAGGAGGAGGAGACAAGATGGTGTCCTGGTGACACACCCTACCCAATCCCTCTACAACAGAGACCTGGAAAAACAAAATAAAACAGATACAGATAATGATCTTGGAACTCTGAGCAAAAATTAGAGGATGGATAAAAAATTAGATTGAGTGCTGATTGGAAAGGGAGACAGAGTAAAGACAGTGACTAAACCAAAACAAAAAACTAAACTCACCGCAATGTTCTTGTTGTTGTGTTGTTGTTACGTGCCGTCTAGTCGGACCCAACTCATAGTGACCCCTCCTTGGGTTTCCGAGGCAGTATCACTACGGAAGTAGATTGCCCCATATTATAGT
>NW_006921991.1:456979-461306 GCF_000298275.1 Orycteropus afer afer
ATATATAATACTCACTGCAATAGTTGATTCCAACTCATAGCAACCCCCACTAAGTTTCTAAGGCAGTAAATCTTTATGGGAGTAGATTGCCCTATCTTCCTTCCACAGAGTGGCTGGTAGGTTCAAACTGCCAACCTTCTGGTAAGCAGTGAAATGCCTTATACACTACCATCAGAACTCCTAGACAGTGAATAGGGAGAGAAAAGAAGCTGGAAGCCAATGAAGTGTGGCCATTTTGAAACACAAAGTCATCATACACAGATGAGGAGAAAGCAACTTGACAGAATCCACACTGGGACAGAGACATAGCATGGACAGATCTGGAGGGAATCAAGGTAAGCAGAATACAAGCTGGATCTGGGAGTGGAAAGTGGAGGGAAATAGGTAATATTTCCAGTGGCACAGGTGACTACAGAGTGAAGAAGGAGCCAGTGAAGGGAGATTAAACAACTAGTCATTTGGATTGAGGGCCTATGCAAAAGAGGAAGTCCTGTGGAATGCTCGTTGGAGATGCTAAACTCCAGGCAGACCCCACCTGATAGAGTCTGGGCAAGAGCTGGATAATTGGCTACATATGCCCAGAAGTACACTGGGTCCACACCAGTGAATTGCAACCAGAGAAGTGTGTTCTCCATTTCCCCAACTACACCTTTCTGATGACAAGGGGTGAGTCCCTTCCTTCCCTGACCAACCCAGTGGCTAAGGATGGCCCCCAAATGCACCTCACCTGCCTGGTTCTTTGGACTACCTCCTCATATCAGCAGTCCAGCCACCAGTCTCAACAAATCCCAAGCAGACAGTGCCAGTGTCTGCAGCTCTACCTCTCTGCACCTGTGTCATTGACACAAGGATTCCTCCCACTGAATACAAGACATGCATCACTGCAGCCTCCTCTGTCAGATGTGCTCATGTGTACAAGGTTCCCACCACCTCCCCAGGCACAAGCTCCCATGAATCATGTCACAGCCCCCTGCTGCCCCAGCTGCTGGCTGACCATAACTGCACCAGCCTCTCCTCTGCTTCTTTTTTGTTTCTTTCTCATTTTTCCCACTTTTCTTTAGCCTTTTTATTTGTTTGTTTCATACACTTTGTCATGTTTCTTTTTCTTTTATTTTTGCACCTTTCTTCTCACCCACTCCCCCTTTTCATTTTTTCTTCTTTTTTTCCTTCCCCATCAAATGAGAGGTGGACATTAATTCCCCCCTAGTCAGCCATACCCACTACACCTACCACTTACCACCTCATCCAATGGCTGAGCGCCACCACCCGTTCCTGTATCATTGGATCAACAACATTCGGTGGACATCACCTGCTCTTCCTACCCCACCTCTTCTTCATGACCAACAGAGACTGTGCCCATATTCCCACTAGTTATTCCACCCACTTGGAGACAAGTGGATATCACTCTAGTTCTTCTAGACTAGCAACCAAAGAAGCACACACCTGCTCCACCTGCCCAAAACAAAGCAATACAAAAAATCAGGGTGAAATAAGCCAACACATAAAATTATCAATAATCAATAAATAAAAGCAACAACTCCAAAATATCTTAAAGATGACAACTTCAATTCAAAAAAATAAACAAGATGCCAGATGTAAGTGACCAAAATAAACAACTAGGGAACTTCCCCAAGGAGGAAAAGGTAATAGAACTACCTTATAAAGAATTCAAAAAATATATGGATATATAGGGTCTTCCAAGAGCTCAAGGAAAGCACAAACAAAATCAAGGAAAAACAGGCAATATCCTAGAGGAATTCAGGAAAATAATCCAAGAACAAAATGACAAGATAAATAGATGAGTAGAGATCATACAAAAACAGCAAGTAGAAATCCAGAAGATTAACACTAAAACCAAAAAGATAGATAATACGTTGGTGGAGCAAAAGAGTAGAATCAAATTGACTAAAGAACAGATTAGTCAACTAGTAGACAAAACCCTTGATACAAGTTTATAAGAGGAAAAATCAGAAAAAAAAAGAATGGCAGAAAATGAAGAAAGACTAAAAACATGTGGGATAATTTCAAGAGAAATAATCTATATGTGATTGGAATTCCAGAACAGGAAGAAGCAAAATAGAGAGAGAGAGAGAAAATGATCAAAGACTTACTAGCAGAAAACTTCCCTAATATCATGAAAGATGAAAAGATATCCATCCAAAAACTCAGCAAGCCCCATACAAGATAGACCCCAAAAGAAAGTTACCAAGACATATCATAATCAAACTTTCCAAAATCAAAAACAAAAGAAATAATCTTGAGAACAGCTTGGGAAAAATGAAACGTTATTTACAAGGACTAAGCTGTGATTTCTCAGGAGAAATCATGCAGGCAAGAAGGCAATGAGATGACATAGATAAAACCTTGAAAGAAAAAAATTGCCAATGAAGAATTATATATCCAGGAAAACTGTGCCTCAATACAATGGTAAAATTAAGACATTTGCAAATGAACAGAAATTAAGGGAATTTGTAAAAAACAGAGCAAACTTACAAGAAATGCTAAAAAGAATCCTTTAATGAGAAAACCAACAATGAAAGACAAGAACCTCAGATTAAAACACATGACAACATCACCCAGAAACAAACACAGAAAATGAACTCTCAAAATTAAAATAAGCTTGCAAGACTGAAAATAGGGAACAAGTGGCATCAATCTGTAAAAGACAACAACTACAAAACAAAAAGAGGCAATACATGGTACAATTACAGACCTTCCAAATGAAGAATATGTCAGGACAATATCAATATAGAACAATTTCCAACTTAGGAATATAAAAATCAATTATAGCATACCACAAAGAAAATTAATAAGTTTTCTAACCAAAATAAGAAAGAAGAAAATCATAAGAACTTAGTAAACACAAAGTCAACAACAATTTAAAAAATGTAAAGAAAATCTGTTAACAAAATGAACTCAGCACAGAAAAATATTTGGAACAAAGAAACTCTCAACACCACAATAAAAAACACAAAAGAATAACAGTAATAAATACATACCTATCATTAATTATACTGAATGTGAATAGAATAAATGCATCAGTCAAGAGAAAGAGAGTGGCAGAATGGATAAATAAAGAGGATGATCAATATGCTGCCTACAAGAGACTCGCCTTAGACACAAAGATAAAAATAAAGTAAAAATCAAAGGATGGGGAAAAAATTAAGCTAATATCAAAAAGAGCAGGAGTGGCAATATTAATTTCTGATAAAATAGATTTCAAGACAAAAACTAGCATAAGGGACAAGGAAGGAAATTATATAATGATAAAAGGGTCAATCCAGTAAAAGGACATAAACATAATAAATATCTATGCACCCAATGAAAGAGCCCCAAAATACATAAAGCAAACATTAACAGAACTGAAAAGAGAAATAAATGCCACAATAGTAGTAAGTGACCTTAACACACCAGTATTGATGAAGGACAGAACTAGAAAGTAATTCAACAAAGATACAGATCTCAACAACACAGTCATCCAGCTTGACCTTATAGACATAAACAGAACACTCCACTCAATAAAAAACACAATATACATTATTTTCTAGTTTACTTGGATGATTCTCCAGAATAGACCATATGTTAGGCCAGAAAGCAAGCCTCAATTCATTTGCAAACATCAAAATACTACAAAACATCTTCTCAGATCATGATAAAAAATTTGAAATCAATAATAGGAAGATCAGGGAGAAAAAATGTAATCAAATGCATGGAAACTGAATAACACACTGCTCAAAAATTACTAGATAACAGAAAAAATAAAAGGTGAAATTTTAAAATTCTTAGAAGGAAACAAGAATGAAAATACAACATAACAAAACTTTGGGATACAGTGAAAGCATTACTCAGAGGTCAATTTATAGCAATAAATGGATACATCAGGATGTGGAGAGATTGGGACTCTCATATACTGCTGGTGGGACTGTAAAATGATACAACCACTGTGGAAAGCAGTGTGGTGATTCCTTAAAGAGCTGGAATTAAAATTCCATTTGACCCAGCAATCCCATTACTAGGTATATATCCTAAAGAAGTGAGAGCCAGGACAAAAAAAGATAGATGTGCACCCATGTTCATCACAGCACTATTTACAATAACAGAAAGATGGAAACAACCTATATGCCCATCAACAGAAGAATGGATATCCAAACCATGGTACGTATACACAATGGCATACTATCCAACACTGAAAAATAATGTAGAATCTGCAAAACACCACATAACATGGATGAACTTGTTATGGACATTATACTGAGTGAAATAAGTCAATCACAGAGGACAAATATAGTATTAGTTCATTATTGTAAAAAGTCAAGGAAAGGTTTAT
>NW_006921991.1:461583-462991 GCF_000298275.1 Orycteropus afer afer
AGATTAAGAAAATTGACAAACCACTGGTAACTTTAACTAAGGAAAAGAAAAGAAGAAGCAAATGATACAAAAATAAATGAAATGTGTGAAGTCATAACAGAACCAACTGAAATGAAAAGGATAATAACAAAAGACTATGAAGAACTGTACTTCAACAAAGTTGATAACCTAGAAAAAATGGACAAATATCTAGAAACACACAACCTACCTAAACTAACAGAGACTGGGATAGAAAATTTAAACAGGTTCACAGCAAAAGAAAATGAATAGGTCACGAGAAAAACAAAACAAAACAAAAATCCTGGCCTAGACTTCTTCACTGGAGAATTCCACCAAACATTTAGAGAAGAGCTGACAGCAATCCTTTGCAAACTATTCTAGAACACAGAAAAGGATGGCATATTCCCAAATTCATTTTATGAAGCAAGCATAACCCTGATACCAAAGCCAGGCAAAGATACCACTACAAAAGAAAAGTATAGACCAATATCCCTCATGAATGTAGATGCAAAAATCTTCAACACAATTCTAACCAATAGAATCCAACACTATACCAAAAGATAATACACCATGACCAAGTAGGATTCATATCAGGTATGCAAGGATGGTTCAATATTAGAAAAGCAATCAACATAATCCACTACATAAATAAAACAAAGGAAAAAACTACATGATCATATCAATTGATGCAGAAAAGGCATTTAATAAAATCCAACACCCATTCTTGATTAAAAAACAGAAACAAAACAAAACACCTCTTGGAAAAATAGGAATAGAAGGGAAATTCCTCAAAATTATTAAGGGCATATACCCAAAACCAATGGCTAGCATTATTCTCAACAGGAAGAAACTGAAATCATTCCCCTTGTGAATGGGGACCAGACAAGGATACATTCTACCACCACTTCTATTCAACATTGTATTAGATGTCTTAGCCAGGGCAATAAGGCAAGAAAGGAAAATAAAAGGCATCTAAATTGATAAGGAAGAAGTAAAACTATCCTTGTTTGCAGATGGTATGATACTGTACATAGAAGATCCCAGAGACTCAGCAAGGACACAGCCGGAACTAATTGAAAGATTCAGCAAAGTGGCAAGGTACAAGATCAACATAAAAAAAAAAATCAATTGGATTCCTCTACATCAACAAAGGAATCTCTGAAAAGGAAATAAGGAAAACAATACCATTTACAAAAGCTACAAAAAAGATAAAACACTTAGGAATAAATTGTACCATGAACACAAAAGTCCTATTCAAAGAAAACTACAAAACACTACCACAATAAGCTAAAAGTTGTTATGTTGTTATGTGCCGTCGAGTCGAACCCGACTCATAGTGACCCCTCCTTGGGTTTCCGAGGCAGTATCACTACGGAAGTAGATTGCCCCATCTTCCTTCCGAGGAATG
>NW_006921991.1:464300-471262 GCF_000298275.1 Orycteropus afer afer
TCTGGTTAGCAGGCAATAGCCATTAGAGAGATGCAAATCAAAACAACGAGATAGCTTCTGGCCCCACACCAGTACAAAAGTTCAAGAATACAAAAAAATAACAAATGCCAGCAAGTATGTGGAGAGATTGGGACTTTCATACACTACTGGTGGGACTGTAAAATGATGCAAACACTGTGGAAATTGGTATGGCAATTCCTTAAAAAGTTGGAAATAGAAGGACCATTTGATCCAGCAATCCCATTACTAGAGTATATACCCTAAAGAAGGGAGATCCAGGACACAAATAGATATATACACATTCATGTTCATCACAGCATTATTCACAATAACAAAGAGATGGAAACAACGTTAATGCCCATTAACAGATAATAGATAAACAAACTGTGGTATATACACACACTGTAATATGATGCAACATTAAAGAACAATGAAGAATCCACAAAATGCCTCATAATGTGGATGAACTTGGAAGACACCATGTTGAATGAAATTAATCAATAACAAAAAGACAAATATGTATGAGTCCACTATTATAAAAAGTGAAGGAACGGTTTATGCATGGAAAGAAGTATTCTTTGATGGTTACCAGGGATAGAAGAGGAGGAGAGGGAAAAATACTAACTAGGTAAGAGGCATTATTAATTTGGGTGAAGGGAAAGGCAATATAAAAATGGTGGGTGACCAGCAAAATGTCACTAAGGAAAAGGAAGACATGGAGAAGTGCACAAGAGGTAAAGACAGCCATAGTAAACACTATTACATACAGTATCCTGCATTTTCAGTAATAATAAACATTAATGTATGAGTGGATACATAAGTAGACAGGTCAGACTGTCAGGTATTGATTGGTAGGCAAAAAGATCTATGCCAATGATCATGTGCTGTAAAAATGTATACATAAATAGTAGAGCTAACAGGACAAAATTATGAAAACTTTTAGGCATAACAAAACACCTTGAGGGAGTGGGTCACTGGGTCTCAGGGCTCAGGACCATAGTTATGGGGGACATCAAAGTCAATTGGTGTGTAGTAAATTACCTGGTATGGCTTTTCTAGCCATAAGTTTTTGTAAACTCCATGGTGGGATTTGCTGTGAGAAACTGGGTAGCTTCTGATTGTTAAAATCACCCACCTGGGGTATTTCTGTTGGGAGCAGCACAACATAATGTTTTGGGAAGTTCGCTCTCTCTCAAGTGCTTAGAATTCTGATGCTATGATTGGCTAGTTTGGCCATTCTGCCAGGCTCAAAAGGAAGCCTCCTAGAGGCAGAACTCTCTCTGACTGCTGGCTGAGAAAGATGTGCTCCTGAGAGAAATGCGCTCCTGAGAAACACATGCTGCTGTGAAAGAGACGCAAGAGACAAGCACTGCTAGGAGAGACACACACTGCTGGGAGAGAGACTGTGAGAGACTGTTGGTTGAGAGATGGCGGGCTGAGAGAGACTAAGCATTTTTCCTGAGCTTGAATTGTAGCCTGGTGCTTCCTTAATAAACCCCATAATCTGTGAGTTCCGTTTGGCCACTGTGAATTATCGAACCCAACAGAAAGGTGGTGAGTGCTGCTGGAGGAACGGTTGGTGTCAGGGTTGGTGGAAGGGCTGGAGGGAGGCAGCATGTCTGGCCTCAGAGGGATAGGCCTTGGGCTACTGATGGTGATCCTGTCTTCCTCTTGTGGGGTTAGAGGAGGTCAGAAGATGTGGCTTCCTTCCCATAACAATTAGCATAACACAGTCTTCAAAGGCATTGTTCTACATCTTACTTGGGTGAATAACAACTGGGGTCTTAAAAGTTTGTGAGTGGCCATCTAAGGTGCAACTGTTTTCTCTCCTCATCCAGAACAAAGAAAATCAGAGATGCATGGAAACAAGAGTCCAAGGGACTAGCGGACCATGTGAACCTCAGCCTCCATGACCCTGAGACCACAAAAATGAGATGGTGCCTGGTTACCACTCTGAAAGGAATCACAATAGGAGACCCTGTATAGAGTGAGAGAAAAAATGGAACAAAATTCAAAATAATGAAAAAGACCAGGCTTACTGGTCTGGTAGAGACTTGGTGGAACTTCTGAAACTGAGGCCCTTAGTCATCCTTCAAGCCCAGAATGGAACTCACCCCCATGGCTCAAATTCCAGCCAAACAATAGACAGGCCTATGAGGTGACCAATAAAACCAGAGATGTGCACACTCCTTAGAACAATCAACCATAAGAAATCAAAATGGCAGTAGTTACCCAGAAACAAAGCTCAGAAGGCAAGAGTGGATAGGAAAGGATAAAGGGAAATGATATCCTCAGGGAGGAAGTGAGAAGAGTGTTATTACATTGTGGGGAACTGCAATCAATGTCATGAAATAAAATGTGTATGAACTGTTGAGTGGAAAACTAAGTTATTCTGTAAACTTTCACCCAAATCACAATAAAAAGTTTAAAAAAAATGGTAGAACCAGGGCAGAAACAATCATAGGTCCCTGGACTGTAGCCATTTACCAACTAGTAGGATAATATTTCACTATTTCAAGCAATTGATATAACCCCACCAGTGTACACAGACTGAAGACCAGTCCCATTCTTAGGTACTGTGATGCTCTTTATGATGTTTGGATAAATGAGAGATCCTCAAGTTTAAAAATTATAATAACAACCTTATTATGAGAACCTCAAGAATGACTGCATCCCTTGGTGTAGAGTGTGGTCTGAGAATTGAGTGACTGGGCATAACATCAACTCATGGATCATCAATTTTAAAAGAATTATCCTACTACAAAATGTACTGAGTACTAAAACGAAAAATAACACATTTTTTTTCTTCAAGATGGCCTCAGGGTCATTATTATACACATCAGTTTTCATTGTTTGGTAGTTATGTTGGAAAAACATTTGTAGAATAGCCGACACCATACTATACAAGACAGTGTTTACAGAGTAATTACAATAAAACAGCTATATAACTTAGGAAGGCACTTTATAGCACATTTGCTTTCCTTAGAGTAGGTGCAACCACAACAAATTTTTTCAAACCTGAAAGATCTGTTTTAAACACAAAATTACTGCTAAATGTATAAATTCAAAAATAGATGCTGGTTCTAACCTTAGTTGGACACTGCTTCCACATGTGTATATGAACACTTGCAAGGCAATGCCAGAATGCAGGAGAAACCTGATCCAGGATGTGCAATGATCATTTTGAATGTTTGGCCTACAGGGAAGATTCAAAAGCATACCTAGGTAAAGAGTCCTTTTAAAGTAAGTCAGTTGTCATAAAACAGAAAATTAAAATCATTTTCCAGTACTTTAAAACTGAATATGATGAGTATTTGGAGCAAAAGTACTGATAATTATCAAATGAGTATAGTCTAATAATTATATAGCTATACAAATGTTCTGGGGATAGCATGAGATAAAACAATTTAAGAAAAGAACAAAGTTGCCTCAGAGATTTCCATCTGCTTTCAGGAAAGATGTGACATGAGGCCAAATGTCTAATCCTTCTTAAATGTGTTTCCTATGTGTTCTACTGCTTCTGGTTTTTTTTTTTTTTTTCCTTCTTCTTCTTGCCTTCTTTTGGATTAATTGAATATTTTTATTGTTTTCTTTTATTCTTTCTATAGCTTTTTAGGAAATCATTTCCTTCCACTGTTTAGTGTTTACAGCATGGATCCTTGGCTTTTAAAAGTCTAATGAAAGCTTGTACCACTTCCCAGAAAATGAAAAGATAATGGAACTCTTTTACCCCACTTATCCCTTTCCCACTGCTGTGCTATTGTCATGTATTTTAACTGTGATTATATTTTAAACCGCATCATACATGCTTCCATGGACTTTGGAAGTGGTTTTACTATTATATTTTATGCCTCAGTATGATTCCTTTGTATTGTTCTCACTTGGGAATTATATATTTTCCTGAATCTCTAGCTTGATATCTTTTATCAATTTTCAAAAGTCGTATCTTCAAACATTGTTTCTGTGATCTTTCTCCTTTCCTTTTGGACTTCAGTCATACATGTGTTGAACTTTTCCACTATGTTCCATATGTTGCTTACACTTTTGCCTGTGTTTTCCATCCTTCTCTTCTCCATGCCTCAGTCTTCTTAGTTTTCTTCTGATCTACCAGTTTATTAATTATTTTTATAGCTGTGTCTAATATGCTATTAAATCCATCTATTGAGTTCTTAATTTGAGATATTGCATGTTTCACTTGTCAAATTCCCATTTGATTACATTGTAGATTTTCCAGTTATCTGCTGAAATTCATCTTGTCATTTAAATTATTGAACATATTAATCACAATTTTACCATGTCTGGTAATTCCACTTTCTAATTTTCCTATATCTTTATTTTTCTATTGGCTTTTGGTCAATTTATGTTGTTGTATATGACTGGTTATTTTTAATTTGAAGCCTGGACACTGTGTATGAAAATTGTAGAGATAATTTGAGACTCAGGTTGATGTTATCTTCCTGCAAGAGAAGATTTATTCTTGCTTTGAGAATCGGTTTTTCTGTGAAAGACCACTTTAGCCCAATCAAAGATTTTGCTGAGTCAAAGTTGAACTTCAGACTTTGGAGGGATAAACTGTTTTCTGGTTTACAGGTGTTGCCATCTGGGTTCAGAACTGAGGGCCAGGAGTGTTTACCTAGACTATACTGCCATTCTGTGTCCTAAACTCTAATTTTTTGTTTGTTTGTTTGTTTTGTTTTCCAAACTGCCACAAACTGTATTTACCTTCCCTCTCTGAGTTTCCTTTTGCTCTGCAATCTTAGTGTGAATATCCTTGCTGTCTTGGTGACTCTAATTCCTTCAAAAAAATGTTTCTCATATTTTATCCAGTTTTGCTAGATCTTCTCTAAAGGATGGTTGTTCTGAAACAATCTAGTCAATCATTTCTGAAAAGAAAACTCTTTTAATTAGCTCTTTAGTTTCTCATCTTAAAAATGAATAGTCAAAAAAAAAGTTGTCTTCTGCAAATAACTCAAAATGGAAGAGTGAGATTAAAAGCAATAAACTGAGAAGATGCAACCTGAATAAAACATAAACTATGCAAGTAGCATAAAAATTCAGTAAATTATCATAATATCCTTACAGAGATAAGAGAAGATATTGTAACATATTGCACCAAATAAGAAAGAATTATACAGAATTTATTTATAAAAACTCTTTAAAATATAAGAGATCAACTTGCAAAATGAAATGAAAAGATTAAAAAAAAGGAAGTAAACGTACTTGAAAGAATTTTTCAGATCAAACATCTTGAAAACCTAAAAAAAGGGAGAGTTATATGCGCATATATGGTTTGGAAGCCATCTGGCTAAAATAAAATATTCACATTGTATTGGTTTTTACCACTTTGGAGAGAGAATCAGGATAAAAATAAGCAATCGATTTTAGTGGCTAAAGATTAGTGATAAAGAACATTAAAAGATATCCACATATAAACATGTGCTTACCGCTTCTGGTTGGTAACTATAATAATTATTATTATAACTAGTAATTGACTGTTAAACATGAAACCTTTGCTACTTTGGATATTAAAAACTATGTTATTTTGTAAAAAGCATAAAGATGTGAAATGTCTGCTCTTTCTAACAATCTAATTATCGAGGTCACTGGAAACAATGACCCTTTGAATCTTGCTCTCTTAACTGGACATTACTTCTTGTGAGAACTTATCCATATTTTGGTCATGTTGCTGTTTAAGAAGATCCAACAGCTGCATAAAAACTAAATTTTAGAGTCCAAATCATAAAACGAAGACAAGTTTCAGAAACTTAAACTAAAACATTTGTGCTCAACCGTTAGTTTTCAATCCAATAATGTTTTGTCGCAGGCCTAACATAATTTGAGGCAAACAAAATGTAAGCTTCTATTCTCAAAATTCCATCAGATTTTCATAGGAAGATTTTATTTTTCCATTTCAGCTTTGACTGTTAATCATAGAACCTGCAGTATTCAGAAACAAATGTAGGGAAACTACTATTTGAAACAAGCCCTTAATCTCTAACATTGTGAAACCACATGACATAATATGATAATTAATAAATGTATGTTCTAAGTTCTTTACCTAACCCATGCTCAAGAACTGAATTATTTCCAGTTGATGTGCCATATCATATCATAATATGTTCCTTTATCACAAATGGAAATAGGAAAAGGAATTGTATTCTCATCTTCATCTACTGCCACTGTCGACAGCCTATAATAAGCTTCGAGACTTTCCTCTGCCTTTACTATGGGACAATGACTCACCTAGAATTACATAACACTCAGTTCCTAGGAATCCAAAGCTCTCATTTTCCCCTTATTCTCAAAAGTGCTTATTTCTTAAAGCAAAAGATAGTTTAAAGGAAATGTTGAAGAAACAGCAAAAAGAAGCGGGGGGGGTGCAAGCAACTATAGGGACGTGCTTGATTATTATTATTATTATCTATTCTTCCATGTCACGAAGGAAGACTGGGTGATCGACTTCCATAAGGATTTACTGCCTTGCAAACCTACTATGAGTCAGAATCGACTAGATGGCAGTGAGTTGGGTTTTTTTTTTTCCAGTTCTTCCATGCACTCACTCTCAGAGTTGTAAAAGTGTGACCCTGAGAGTTAAGTACCTCCTTAAATTTTGTATCCTAGGCACCTTGCTTGTCTCATCCTTCTTCTGGCTCTGTATAGGACAGAGCCCAGAAAAACAGCATTTTAGAAATAAGCAACCTCACAGGGAATGCTGAGAAGTAGCCAGAGACGAAGGGAAACTGCACGAATGGTGTCATGGGAGCCAAGAAATGAGAGTATGTGGTCACGGTTGACATCATCCAACTCTGAACAGAAGCCATGTTGGAAAATGTTCAAAAAGTGTCCATTGATAAGAACAGCCTGTTCAAAGGAACCATACATGACTCTTAAATACACACATACTGCCTTGGAAACCCAAGGAGGGGTCGCTATGAGTCAGATCCAACTCGAAGGCAGTGAGT
>NW_006921991.1:471548-474219 GCF_000298275.1 Orycteropus afer afer
GAAGTAGATTGCCCAATCTTCCTTCTGAGGAGTGGCTGGTGCGTTTGAATCTCCAGCCTTCTGGTTAGCAGTCAAATGCCTTAGGCACTATGCCACCAGAGCTCCCAGACTGATATAGACAATTTGATGTTTTAATAATATGCATTGTATAATAGAATATATAATATGTGTGCACATTCATTTAATTCAGCCTATATAGAAATTATTCATGGCTGTATGTCCTTAGAAATTCTTCATGCAAAATTTTAAGTTAAGAAGATATTAACACAAGTAGTTTGTACAGACAGTGCATTGGGTTAGTCATTAGCTTTTATTTAGACAGTGAACAAAGCTTAGGGAAAAGTTACATACAGGCTAGTATAATGTTGGAGTTAAATCTATATTTATGTAATATCTTCTCATCATGAAAATAAATTTCTATCTAATCCTAACTACCAAAAGTGTCAGAGAGGTCCTCTAAACCATTGAAATATTTTCAAAAGTAGTTTTAAGAAGTGTTGACTTAGTAACCTTGAGATTATCACTGTTTGTTATTAGAAACTACATTTGTTAAGATGTTATGTAGAAAAAAGATTTGTTCACTTAAAGTTGTGAAGTATAGAAATTAAATTGCTGTGAACTGTGGAAGTTATGTTTACCACTGACTAATCATTGGAGATTGGATTTACTTATGATCCTTGTGATAATTAACCTGCTTACTATGATAGCACTGATCAAGCCTTAATTACTTAACTGGAGCACAACTCATATTTTCTTAGAATTAAGAATGTGTCTAAAAGCTCTTTGTGAAAAAGTTATTTTTCCATGCAAAATAAATAAGCCTACAGTAATTGGGAAACAATGCAGAATTTCAGTCTTCAAAAGCCAATGGTATGAATATCGATGGAGTGTTCTTCTCCCAGATGATTGAGGGGCAGTCCTGAAAACAGCAAGGTGGGAGAACAGTCTCCAGCTGTGAAGGTTTTACACTAAATTTAATCTTCCTGGAGAGACCGGCTCTCAATTTAGACAAAGATGGAGGGAATGTTGAAGAAGAGGCTTGGGATATAGAAAAGCTGTTACCCTAAAAAGGGAGTTCTTGAGGGCTCAGGGAAAGTTTTTGGAGGCTGGGAATCAGTGGAGGGAGAGGGAGTTGGAGTAACAGTGAGAAGGCCCGGGACATTTTGGAAATGTGAATGTGGCAGAGAATGGTTCAAACGCTTGAGGCCACATATATCAGGATTGAGTTGCCCATAGTTCTGCCGAATTAATCATTCCACTGGTGCATGGGTGGGGCATTTAGACCTCTCACATCAAGACCCAGATGAATTGCACCTTCAAGAGAGTCCAAGTCAGTGGGAAGATTCCACCTTCCGTGGAAGGAGTAAGGTGAGGCCTGCATTGATGCTGGAGCCCCGTGGGAACGGAACTAGGCTCCAGGCTTTTGGCAAACAAGATCCTTAGATGTGGTCAGAGATCAGGTAGGTAAATCAGAGGACCTCATTCCCAGGACCTGTCAGATGCCCATGAACTTACTCAAGTACTCTCTCTTCTCATTGACCTTGAGATGGTTTAAAACCAGGAAAAGTGTGTGGAAGGATTGTATCCTTTCACCATACTTATTCAGTCTGTATGCTGAGCTAGACAATATGAAGAAGAGTGTGACATCAGGATTGGGGGAAGACTCTTTACAACCTGTGATACGCAGATGACATAACTTTCCTTGCTGAAAACAAAGAGAACTCAAAGCATTTACTGATGACTACAGCCTTCAGTACAGATTACACCTCAACATAAAGAAAAACAAAAACCCTCACAACTGGACCAATAAGCAAAAAACAGAGAAAATATTAAAGTTGTCAAGGATTTCATTTTACTTGGATCCACAATCAACACCCATGAAAGCAGCAGTAAAGAAATCAAATGAGGTATTACATTGGGTAAATCTGCTGTAAAAGACATCTTTAAAGCATTTTTAAAAAGCACAAAGATGTGACCTTAAGAACTAAGGCACACCTGACCCAAGGTATGGTATTTTCAGTTGCTATACACACACACACACACACACACAAATATGTGAAAGCTGAACAATATATAAGAAAGACCAAAGAAGAATTGATGCATTTGAGTTGTGGTGGTAGTGAACTGAGTGTGTCATGAACTGCCAGAAGAATGAACAGATCTTTCTTGGAGGAAGTACAACCAGGGTGCTCCTTAGAAGTAAGGATGGTGAGACTTCATCTCACGTGTTTTGAACATGTTATCAGTAGGGCTCAGTCCCTGATGAAGGACATCATGCTTGGTAAAGTAAAGGATTAGTGAAAAAGAGGAAGACCCTCAACAAGATGGATTGACACAGGGTCTACAGCAGTGGACTGAGCATAGCAACAATTGTGAGGATGGCGCAGGACCAGGCAATGTTTTGTTCCATTGTACACGGGGTCACTGTGAGTCAGAACCTACTTGACAGCACCTAACAACAACACATTGTAACTATCCTTCCACTCTTCAGCTCCCTGCAATTCGGCTTTCATAAGTCTATGGAAAATGATCCATAACCATTTCCATTAACACCCTAATTTCCAAATATAATTGCCAATTCAAATATTCATTCTACTGACCTCTTGGCAGTCTACAATATTGTTGAGCACAGGCCTCCTTTTTTTTTTTTATTATTGTGATTTGGGTGAAG
>NW_006921991.1:476172-480538 GCF_000298275.1 Orycteropus afer afer
TTTAGAAGGTTGAAGCACACTCCTCCTTGATGTACTTTCCTGCTCTTCTTTCCTCATTTGTATCCTATCTTTTCTCTCTAAGCTTCACTCAATCCTCTTCCATGGTATTATCTTAAAATTAACTATTCTGTAGGTTCAGTTTGTTAGACGTTCCTTCAGCTCAAATCTGTGAGGAGATGGAAGTGCTCCCTGAAGGACTTGAGGAACTCAGGGGTTCATTCCACCACTGCCACCATGAATGCCACTTTAAAGTTCCACCAGCACCACCACCTGCTGCTGCCAACATCAACAGAAAGAGAGTCAGGAAGGTTTCTAATGTGGATTTTTATCTGATATTCAAATGGTAGATAAAAGAATGAACTAATCTGTCTTGGAGGAAACACAGTTGGAATGCTCCTTAGAAATGAGAATGGCCAGACTTCATCTCTTGGGCTTTGGTCATGTTTTCAGAAGGGACCATTCTCTGGAGAAGAATAACATACTGGGTAAATTAAAGCGTCCGCAGAAAAGCAGCACACCATCAACAAGAGTGGCTACAATGATGAACTCAAGCATTACAGCAATCGTGAGGATGGGGGCAGAACCAGGCACTACTTTTTCTGTTGTACACAAGGTTGGTATGAGTCAAAAGGGACTCTATGGCACTTAACAACAACAACAACAACAGCAATGAAACAGTAGAGTTGCAAAATGCTACCTGTAACTTACCATTCTGCCAATATCAACTCCAAGTTCCTGAACCTAGTTAAATGTGCCACTTGCTCTGCCCTGTATTGCGACCTCTGCTACATTCATTCAAACCAAAAATGGCTTCTGACAGGGTGTTGAGAATGGGCATCAGATTGTTATTATCAAATCTACCCTCCTACTTAAGTTTTATCAGTGGGGGGGTGGGAGTGCAGAATGACAGAAATCTATAGAAGTAAAACATGAGGACATTTAGGGTTTTGTGAAAGTAAGCAGGTTATATATTTTATAGTTTATAAGCTTTAGACGTTTTCTCTGAACTCTCAAGTTTGGTGCAAGCAATCAGGTCTGAGATTTCTGGTGTCACACTATCTCTAGCTCTCTTATCTCCCGTTCTGCTTATTTTCTTGGGCTACCTAATCTTTATCTCTAGCCCTGATTCTAGTCCTGGTTACACTCCTGTGTTCCATTTCTATACCTCCATGTCTAGGTTAAAAAAAACTCCACTTGGATAGCTTGCATGTTGAATCTATTCCCTACTCCTGCAACCCTTTATCCCCTTCCTCCAATAAAAACACGTTTTTCCTTGGGAAATAGCAAGCCATCCTCAATTCCTGCTTATCCCTCTCCAATCCTACCACATAGTTCCATTGATATTAACTCTGTGATGTGTTTTTCCCATCTGTCAACTCCCTCACATCCACTTCCACTGCCCTAGTTTAACGCCCCATTGCTTCTTGCCTAGACTTGCAGTAGCCTCCAGACACTCCCCTTTCCAATCTGTCCTTTACACTTTTGTCAGAAGTGTGTTCCTGAAAAAATAAATATATTAATTCCCTGGTTAAAAATCTCTTTTGGAGGACTATTGCATGCAGGATAGAATCCAAACTCATTTATCTAGCTTGCAAGATTTATCATTATCTGGCCTCGAAATAACTTTCCCTGAGAGATTTTTAAAACTGGGGTAAAATCTACATAAAGAGAAATGCATTGATATTAAAGGTACAATTTGATGAGCTTTGACAAATGCATACACCCATGTAGCCAACACCAATCAATATATAGAATACTTCCATCATTTTAGAAAATTCCCTCATGCTCCCTTTCAATCAATTCCCACATTCTTATAGACAGCCACTATTCTAATTTTTATTATCATTGATTGTGTCTGTTCTCAGCAAAATATGTACTCTATTTTTCATTTAACATAATGGTTTTGAGATCCACTCATGTTGTTTCATGTATCAGTAGTTCACTATTTTTTTTTTTTTATTATTGCTGAGGTGTATTCTATTGTATAGGATCTCTGATACTGTAGTGCCTAAGGCACATGACTGCTAACCAGAAGGTTGGTGGGTCAAACCCACCAGTCACTCCTCAGAAGGAAGGTTGGACAATCTACTTCAGTAGTGATATTGCCTCCAAAACCCAAGGAGAGGTCACTATGAATCGGGTCCAACTCGACAGCACATAACAACAACAACTTCTATTGTATATGATACCATGAATTTGGGTCGTTTCCAGTTTGGAAGTATAATTAATAAAGCAGTAATAAATATTTTTGCACAAATGTTTTTGTGGCACTAAGCTTTCATTTCTTTCATAAATTTGTTCCATAAATATATAGGAGTGGGATTGCTGAGTCATATGGCAGATGTATAGTTAACTATATAAAAAATTGTTAAAGAGCTTTCCGAAGTGACTGCATCATTTTCCACTCCTACCAGCAATGTATGAGTTGCTCCATATTCTCAACAAAATTTGGTGATGTCAGTCATTTTAATTTTAGCCATTCTAGTGGTTGAACAAGTGGTTGACTAATGGTAGCTCATTGTGTTTTTAATTTGCATTTCCCTGATAACTAATGAATTTGAGCACTCTTCTATGCACTTATTGGGCATTTGTATATCTTTCCCCTTTAAGTGTCTGTATAAGTACTGTCATCGTTTTTAATTAGGTTGATTGCCTTTATATTATTGCATTAAAAATAGTCGTTGCATATGCTTAATACAAGTCCTTTGTCAGATATCTGTGCTGTGAATGCTTCTACTAGTTTATGGCTTGCCTTACATTTTCTCAACTGTCTACTTTAACAAGCAGAAGTGTTACATTTTCATGAAGTCTAATTCATCAATTTTTTTTCTTTTATGTTTATTGCTTTGAGTATCCTTCCCAAGAAACTTTGCCTACTTCCTGATAGCAAAAATATTCTCTAGTAGCTTTCTTCTAGAAGCTTTACAGCTTTTTATTTTGTTTTTACATCAATGACAGAGTTTTGAGTTGATGGTTTTTTTGTGTAAGGCATCAATGTTCATTATCTTCTAAATGAATAGCTAGTTGGCATAACATTCTTTCCCCCATTGAATTGTTTTGTTTCCTACATTAAAAATCAATTGAACTTATAAGTATGAATCTATTTTCTGCACTCTCTATTCTGTTCCATTTATTTATTTGTATACTCTTGTGTAAATATGACACCATCTTGGTTAATGTAACTTTATGGTAAGTCTTGAAGTTAGGTGGTGCTAGTGGCCAAGCTTTTATGTCTTTTACAAAATTGTTATGATTATTCTAGGTCCCTTGCATTTCTAGAAAAATTTTAGAATCAGCTTGTCAAATTCTATTTTTTAAAAGCTTGCTAAAATTATGATTGTGGTGTATTAAACCTATCCATCAAATTGAAGAGAATTGCCATCCTAACACTATTGAGTTTTCCAATCCGTTTGAAACAGTATCTTCTTTAATTTATTTATGCCTCTTACAATTTTTCCACTAATATTTTATAGTTTCCAATATAAAAGTTTAAAATGTATTTATGAAATGTATTCATTTATATTTATGTTTTTTATACTATTATAAATGAACTTAAAATATTCATTATCCAATTGTTTGCTGCAAATATTTAGAAACACACTTGGAATTTTATATTTACCTTGTGTCCTGTGTCCTTGATAAGTTCACTAATTAGTACAAGTAGTTGTTTCTATAGTCTTTAGGATTTTCAATGTAAAAATCATGTTGTCTACAAATAAAATCATTTGACTTTGACCTTCCAATTTCTTATGCATTTTTTCTTGCATTTGTATTTCACTGGGTAGGATCTCTAGTACATTGCTGAATAGAAGTGGTGAAAGAGATCTTAGGTTTCTCCTCAAAGTTAGGTTTCTCCTCAAACTTAGGAGAGCACATTCAATATCAAGGAGCTCTGGTGGTGTAATGGGTTAGGCATTTGGCTGCTAACCAAAAGGTTGGCAATTCAAACCTACCAGCTGCTCTGTGGGAGGAAGATGAGGCAATCTACTTCTGTAAAGATTTACAGCCTTGGAAACACTATGGAGGTCACTATGAGTTGGAATTGACTCAATGGCAGTGGGTTTTTTGAGGTATGATATTAGCTGTAGGATTTTAGTAGATGCTCTTAATCTGGTTGAAGAAGTTTTTCTCACAATTGGATGAATGTACAATTTTGTCAAATGCTTTTCAGCCTTTACATGATATTATGGTTTTTCTTCCTTATTCAGTTCATGATTTATTACACTTGTTTTAAACAGTAAACCAATCTTATATTCCTGAGATAAATACCACTTTGTTGTTGTTGTTGTTATGTGCCGTCGAGTCGGACCCGACTCATAGCGACCCCTCCTTGGGTTTCCGAGGCAGTATCACTACGGAAGTAGGA
>NW_006921991.1:485948-489139 GCF_000298275.1 Orycteropus afer afer
GAGAGCTGGACAATGAATAAGGAAGACCGAAGAAGAGTTGATGCTTTTGAGTTATTGTGTTGGCGAAGAATGCTGAAAGTACCATGGACTGATAATAGAACTAACAAATTTGTCCTGGAAAAAGTGCAGCCTGAATGTTCCTTGGAAGTGATGATGGCCAGACTTCATCTCACCTACTTTGGTCATGTTGTCAGAAGGAACAATTCTCTGGAGAATGATGTCATGTTTGGTAAAGTGGAGGGTCAATGAAAGAGGGAAAGGCCCTCAACGAGATGGAGTGACACAGTGGCTGCAGCAATGGGCTCAGATATAATAGGTATTGTGAGGCTGGCACAGGACTGGGCAGTGTTTTGTTCTGTTGTACATAAGGTCACTATGAGTTGGAGATGACTCGATGGTACATAACAACAACAGATTGAATAAGTATGGTAAAAAGAACACAACCCTGGCACATGCCCCTCCTGATTTTAAACCATGCAGTATTCCCTTGTTCTGTTCAAATGACAGCCTCTTGGTCTATGTATAGGTTCCTCATGAGCACAGTTAAGTGTTCTGGAATTCCCATTCTTCCCAATGTTATGCATAATTTGTTACATGCCACACAGTCAAATGCCTTTGCATAGTCAATAAAACACAAGTAAACATATTTCTGATATTCTTTGCCTTCAGCTAAGATCCATCTGACATCAACAATGATATCCATAGTTCCATGTCCTCTTCTGAATCCAGCTTGAATTTCTGGAAGCTCCCTGTTGGTGTTTTGCTGCAACAATTTTTGAGTTATTCTCAGGAAAATTTTACTTGCATATGATATTAATAAAACAATGTTGTTCAATAATTTCCACATTCTGTTGGATCACCTTTGTTTGGAATAGGCACAAATATCAATCTCTTTCAGTCAGTTGGTCAGGTAGCTGTCTTCCAAATTTCCTGGCGTAGATGAGTAAGCATCTCCAGAACTGCATCTGTTTGTTGAAACATCTTAATGGGTATTTTGTCAATCCTGGAGCCTTGTTTTACATCAAATCCTTCAGTGCTGCTTGGACTTCTTCCTTCAGTGCAGTTGGTTCTTGATCATATGCTACCTCCTGAAATGGTTGAATGTCAACAAATTCTTTTTGGGACAGTGACTCTTTGTGTATTCCTTCCATCTTCTTTTGATGCTTCTTGCATTGTTCAATATTTTGCTCACAGAATCCTTCAATATTGCAATTTGAGGCTTGAATTTGTCTTCAGATTTTCAGCTTGAGAAATGCCAAGGATGTTCTTCCCTTTTGGTTTTCTAACTCCAGGTCTTTGCACATTTCATTATAATACTACTTTACTTTGTCTTCTCAAGCTACCCTTTGGAATCTTCTTTTTAGCTCTTTTATTTCATTATTTCTTCTGGTTTCTTTAGCTACTCTCCATTCAAGAGCAAATTTTGGAGACTGTTCTGACATGTATTTTGGTCTTTTCTTCCTTCCCTATCTTTTTAGTGACCTTTTGCTTTCTTCATGTATTATGTTCTTGATGTCATCCCACAACTTGTCTAGTCTTTGGTCACTGGTGGTCAATGCATCAAATCTGTTCTTCAGATGGTCTCTAAATTCAGGTGGTATATATTCAAGGTCATATCTTGGTTCTCATAGGCTTGTTTTAATTTTCTTCAGCTTCAACTTAAACTTGCATATGTGCAATTGTTGGTCTGTTCCACAGTCAGCTCCTGGCCTTGTTTTAACTGATGATATTGAACTTCTCCATTACCTCTTTCCACCAATTCCTAAGAATATTAAATTCTCTGCTTCAGAGTGTGAATGTCACTTCCTGTCTTTATTATGTCAGTTCTTACTTCATGCATGTTAAAGCTCTGTCATTTAGGTTTGTATGTCCTTCTGATGAGTTGGCCTTATTATTCTGAAATGACTCTCTTTATCTCTGCTAAAACTCCCTGTTTTAAAGTTACTCTGTTTAATATTAATTAGCCACAGCAGCTTAATGATGCTTACTGTTTGCATGATATATCCTTTCTCATTATTTCATTTTCAACCTATTTTTATATGCAAAATATGTGTCTTCTAAGAACCCATAATTCAGTCTTGCTCTTTTATACTGTATCATTCTCTGCCATTCATATGGAGTGTTTAATTAATTTATATTTAATATAATTATTGATAAGATTTGGTTTAAGTGTATCATCTTGCCATTTATTTTCTAATTGTTTTTTGTCTTCTTTTCTTCACTCTTTTTGGATTAATCAAATGATTTTTATTGTTGCATTATTTAAAACCAAATAATTATTTATTATAGGGGTTGCACTTGGCATTGTAGGATGTTTAGCAGCACCGCTGGCCTCAACACACCAAATGTTGATAGCACACACTACTAGCTGGGACAACCAGAAATGTGTTTGGATATTACTCAGTGTACCCTGGGAGGCAAAATCACCCCCTTAATAAGATCCACTGCTTTAGGACTATCATGTGCCTTTCTAATTTATTACAGTATACTCCAAATAATTTTATATCTCTTGATGCAAAATGTAACAACCTTATAACAGCAGCATTCCATCTGCCACATCTGATGTAGAAGGTTGTATGTCAGCTTGGCTGAGCCTGGCTTTGAATATCTGGGCAGCTGGATGTGGTTATTTCCCATGATGAGACTGGTAATTAACTCCCTGGTGCAATCTACTGGAGCAGCTGAGTAGCTGGTTTAAGGATGTGGGCTACTTCCACTATGTAAGAAGCAACTTTGTGGAACGTCTCCAGCTTATGGCATGCTTAGACCCTGCATGTAGCCAAGTCATTGTTCAGCAGCCTGCCATGTAGTCTGCCCATCTTGGGATTCATAATGGACTTGAATCAATGGCCTGTCATGTGGTTTGGTAATATCGGGACTGTGCCTTTTTACTTGTCGACCTTGGGTTTGTCAGCCCCAGCAGCCATCAGCTGCCTGAGTGAAGAAAAGCCTCCAGCTTCAGTGGACTAAGAGCAGGAGGCAGAGCTGAAGCCCAAGGTTGAGGGGCTTTCACCCAGCCCCTAGAGCCTGGAACTTTGAACTTGGACTTCTAGCCTCCCAAACTGTAAGAGAATAAACTCCTGTTTGTTAAAGCCATCCCATTTGAGGTATATTTCTGTTAGTATGGCAATAGATAACCAAAACAACACCCTTTGTGATATTATTGTGTTTTACATTTACAGAAATATAAT
>NW_006921991.1:489589-490629 GCF_000298275.1 Orycteropus afer afer
ATCCTACTTCCGTAGTGATACTGCCTCGGAAACCCAAGGAGGGGTCGCTATGAGTCGGGGCCGACTCGACGGCAAATAACAACAACAACAATTTTTCAATAAATTTGGGGACTTTTCAGTTATTCTTTCTTCAAATATTTTTTTTCTCCTGCACCATTGTCTTCTTTCTCTTCTCTGTCTCAAATTCCATGCATGTCATTGGTACACGCCTTCATAGACTTGGACTCACAACAACCCCATGTGGCAGAGTAGAACTGCCCCCATAGGGTTTGTAGGCTGTAAAGAACTTTATGGAAGCAGATTGCCAGGTGTTTTCCTGCAGAACTGCTAGGATAGTTTGGATGGCCCCTTTTGTTAGCAGCTGAATCTTTAATAATTGCACCACTAGGGCTCCTATCCTTACATATAAGTCCACTTCATATTATTCCATATGTCACTGGAACTCTGTTGAATTTTCTAACAGATAGTGAATTTCTATTGATCTGACTTCAATAATCTTTTCTTCTGAGGTCTCCATTTTGCTGTTAATCCCATGCAATCATTCTCTTCATGTCAGATATTATACTTTTCAATTTCAAATTTCTGTTTGGTTCATTTTATAATTGTATTTCTCTGCTGATATTCCCTCATTTATTCACTCATGACCATCTTTTCCTTTAAGTTATTGGTTGCACTTATAACAGCTGCTTTAAATTCCTTCTGTTAATTCCAATAGCTGCATCCTCTCACAGTCTATTTTTATTGACCACTACTTTTCTACCAGTTCCTAAGACCAGATAAATTGTGGGATATTATCAAGGACATAATACATGAAGAAGCCAAAAGCTCATTAAAAAGCCAAGAGAAAAAGAAGAGGCCAAAATGGATGTCAGAAGAAACTCTGAAACTTGCTCTTGAATATAGAGTAGCTACAGCAAATGGAAGAAATGATGATGTAAAAGAACTGCACAGATTTCAAAGGGAAGCTCAAGAAGACAAAGTAAAGTATTGTAATGAAATGTGCAAAGACCTGGAGTTAGAAAACCAAAAGGGAAGAACAT
>NW_006921991.1:490729-493742 GCF_000298275.1 Orycteropus afer afer
AAAGATATCATGCTTGGTAAAGTGGTGGGTCAACAAATAAGGGGAAGGCCCTCAACAAGATGGATTGACACAGTGGCTGCAATGATGGGCTCAGGTATAGCAAGGATTGTGATACTGGCACAGGACCAGGCAGTGTTTCGTTCTGCTATGAATAAGGTCACTATGAGTCGGAGACAACTCGACAGCACCTAACAAGTGTCTTTTTCAAGCTTTGATATTGGGGTATTGCTGTCCTCATAAAACTAAGTTAACCATTTCTATTTTCTGAAAGAGTTTACATAAGTTATTATTTCTTCCTTAAATGTTTGCGAAGAATTTTGACTAGAAATTCCATTTTTAAATAGATATAGTACAACTCAGATTTTCTATTTCTTGTCTTGTCAATTTTGGTAATTAGTATTTTGAGAAATATGTTCATTTTATTTAAAATGTTGAGTTTATTGGAATAAACTTGCACATAGTATTGCCTTAACCAAAACCAAACCCATGACCGTCAAGTCAAATTGCAACTCATAGTGACCTTATAGCACAGAGTAGAACTGCCCTATAGAGTTTCTAAGGCTGTAAATTTTTACAGAAGCTTATTGCCACATCTTTCTCCAGTGGGGCAGCTGGAAGGTTCAAACCACCAACCTTTCAATTAGTAGCTGAGTGCTTAACCACTATGCCACTAGAGCTCATCTATATTGCCTTAGTATCTGCTTAATGTCTCTGATATGTTTAGTGATATCCCTTTTTATATTTGTGAGATCAGTAGTTTTTAATCTGTCCTAGAAGAAGTGCATCCAGAATGCTCCTTGGAAGCAAGAATGGCCAGACTTCATTTTACCTACTTTAGTCATATTGTCAGAAGGGACCATTCATTCCCTGGACAAGGATATCATGTTTGGTAAAGTAGAGGGTCAGCAAAAGATGGGAAGACCCTCAACAAGATGGATTGACACAGTGGCTGCAACGATGGGCTCAAATATAACAAGGATTGTGACTGGGCAGTATTTTGTTCCGTTGTACATAAGGTTGCTATGAATTGGAGTCAACTCAACAGCACCTAACAACAACAACAATTTGTGTTTACTCTCTTTTATTTTCTTGATCATCCTTCTTGAATTTTTCAATTTTACTGAATCAAAAAACAACTTTTGGCTTTGTAAATTTTTCCATTATTTGTTTTCTAGTTCATTGATTTTTGTTTTAATTTTTTATTATTTCCTTTCTTATATTTATTTTAGACATAATTTACTCTTCTTTTAAAGGGAAAACTTTAATACTTAGTTTGAAAACTTTCTCATTTCAAATATAAGCATTTAAATTACATTTATTCTAAACAATAAACCAAACTTACAAAGATAGAGAAGGATTAAGTGACAAAATCCATCAACTTGACCTCATATTTTCCATTAAACTCTGCTTTTAGTTGCATCCCATAAAATTTGGAATATTCTATTTTAAGTTTAATTTAGTCCAAAATATTTTTTAATTTCCCTTGGGATTTCTTTTTTGGCTCATAGTTTATTTAGACAATTTGATGGCACCTAACAACAACAACAGGAGGGAAAATTATGAAAACTTCTTAGCCATAACCAAAAACCTTGAGGGAATGACTCGATAGACCTGGGTCTCAGGACCATAGTCTTGAGGGACATCAAGGTGAATTGGCACAACACAGTCCACAAAGAAAATGTTCTACATCCTACTTGTGAGAAGTGACTGGGGTCTTAAAAGCTTGAAAGTGGCCACCTAAGGTGCAACTATTGGTCTCGCCCAGGCTGGAGCAAAGAAGAGTGAAGATAATCAAAGATTCATGGAAACAATTAGTCCAAAGGACTAGTGGGCCAAGTGAACCTCAATCTCCACAATCCTGAGACCAGAGAACTAGATGGTACTGGGCTACCACTGCTGACTGTTCTGAAAGGGATCACAATATGAGGTCCTGGATAGAGTGGGAGAAAAATGTAGAGCAAAATTCAAAATAATAATGATAATAGAAGGCCAGGCTTACTGGTCAGATCAAGACTTGTGGAATCCCCAACACTATGGCCTTTAGTCACCCTTCAGGCGTGGAACCAAACTCACCCCTGTGGCTCAATTTCCAGGCAAACAATAGACAGGTCTATAAGGTGAAGAAAAACAGCAGGGAAATACGCACTCCTGAGAATCATCAACCATTTGAGGTCCAAAGGGCTACATTTGCCCAAGGATAAAGTTCAGAAAGCAGAAAGGGGCAGAAAGGGATAGGAAAAAGGGAGTAATGGAAATGGAAGCACAGAGAAAAGTGGGATGAATGATATTACGTTGTGGGGATTGCAGTCAATGGCATGAAACAAAATATGTATGAATTTTTGAATGGAAAATGGATTTGCTCTGTAAACGTTCACCATAATCACAATAAAAAGTTTTTAAAAAAATGCTTCACGGGGAGTGTACCCAAGACCATGTTTAGGGTTGGCAGACAATGGTCTTATAAGTGTATTTGTATGATTTGAATTCCCAGGTGTATAGTACAGCTGACAAGGGACAAGGTTGTAGTCGCTTAAAAAAAATGCTTCGAATTGTTTAGTAGTTTTGTCCATATCTTCTATTTCCCTACCTATTTTTGTCTATTTATGCTACCAATTCCTGTTGTTGTTAGGTGCCATCAAATTGGTTCTGACTCATAGCAACCCTGTGTACAACAGGATGAAACACTTCCTGGTCCTGTAACATCCTCATAATTGTTGCTATGCTTGAGCCCATCATTGCAGCCACTGTGTCAATCCACCCCATTGAGGGTCTTCCTTTTTCTCTGACCCTCCACTTTACTAAACATTATTTCCTTATCAAAAAGGACTGGTCCCTTGACAACATGACTGAAGTAGGTGAGACCAAGCATGGTCATTTTCACTTCTGAGGAGCATTCCAGCTTCACTTCTTCCAAGATAGATTTGTTCACTCTGGTGGCAGTCCATGGTATTTTTAGTATTCTTCACCAATAGCACAATTCAAAGGCATCAACTCTTCTTCAGTCTTCCTTATT
>NW_006921991.1:500747-503951 GCF_000298275.1 Orycteropus afer afer
TATATATATACACATAAAGATGGAAGTAATATAGAGTCAGTGTACCAAAAAGAACTGGTCAATGTTCAACCATTTCAAAAGATAGCATATGATCAAGAACCAATGGTATTGAAGGAAGAAGTCCAAGCTGCACTGAAGCCAATGGAGAAAAGCAAGGCTTGAGGAATTGATGGAACACCAACTGAAGTGTTTCAACATCCACAACCAATACCCATGGAAACAGCAATGAAGAAAGCAAAGAATATATTACATTGGGCAAATCTGCTGGGAAACACCTCCTAAAAGTGTTAAGAAAAAAAAAAGTTATCATTTTGAATACTATGGTCACCTGCCCAAAACCATGGTATTTCAATCATCTCATGCATGTGAAAGGTAGGCAGTGAATAAGAAAGACCGAAGAAGAATTGATGCTTTTGAATTATGGTGTTGGTGAAGAACACTGAATATACCGCAGACTTCCAGAAGAGTGAATAAATCTGTCTTGGAAGATGTTCAGCCAGAATGCTCCTTAGAAGAAAGGATGGTGAGACTTTGTCTCACATACTTTGGACATGTCATCAGGATGGAGCATACCCTGGAGAAAGACACCATGCCTGGTAAAATAGAGGGTCAGTGAAAAAGAGGAAGACTCTCATTTCTGAACTGACAGAATGGCTGCAATGGACTCAAACATATCAATGGTTGTGAGGATGGCACTGGACTGGGAAGTGTTTCATTCTGTTGTACACAGGGTCACTATGAGTCAGAGCCAACTTAGTGGTACATAAGAACAACAACTTTTCTTGACTATAGGGTACATTTTTCTGCCTTTTGCATGCATGGGATTTGTGTTTGTGTGTGTGCTCTCATGTGTGCCAGAAGTTGTGCATGATGAATTATACAAATTCTAAATTATGCCATCTTCTTTTAAAGGACTTTGGGCTATGTTCTGAAAGATTGTTTAATTACTGGCAGAACCCTTCTATCCTGTTGGACTTAGTTTTATTGTTTGATGGGGTAGGTCTTTTTAACTTCTTATCCTTCACTCTAAGACATTGTCCTTATTCCTAAGATGTGGGCTTTATGGGGTGCCAACTTAATTTAATGCCTGGCATGCTCAGTGAGGTCTCTTCTGTTTGGCTAGGGCAGAACACCAACATCTTCCAGCACCACATAACTTCTGGTATCTCCATTTAGAAATCAACCTGATAACATACAATCTCTGCTAAACCCAGTGGAGTCAAGCCCTGCAGACTTCTGAGGCCACCCTCTTCATAGCACTGTTTTCTCTGGCATTCATTCCCACACATTGCTGTATCTACAGCAGCCCAGAACTCCAATTTCTGCCTCTTAAAGGAAGATGCTCTGCTTGGACTCCACCTCAAAGTGAGGCAAGAGAAAACTCACAAGCAAGAAGCTGGGGTGATTGTTGGGGTATCATGTGTGTTCCTTTTCTCAAGGATCACTCTACTGAACTACCCATTGTTTATTGCCTGAAAATAGTTGCCACATATATTTTGGCCAATGTTTCTTTGTTGCTGATAAGAGAGTAAATCAAAGGCCAGTTATTCTACAATGGCTGGAAGTAGAAGTTGTATAGTTTCTAATATTTAACTGAAATACAAAAGATCTCCTTTCTTTCTTTACATTAAAAATTGTGAACTAGAACTATATTATACTGGGGGAAAATGGAAAGGCTGATATGATGTTGAGATTACACTGGTTTAACAGGTAAAACTTCTTCTAAACCTGAAGATTCTAGCTCAAAATATGGGGCTATTTGGAATTTAATAGCCAAGATACAGCATGCTAAGAGAGGGATCCTTTGTCTACCTCATTCCTCTAATCTCTTCTTACGTATAATCGCTTACACCTTAAAACTACCAACGGTTCTTTGAGGATCCCTGAGGTAGTTGCATCAAGCTTGCCCCCATGGAATTGCCTCGTTAGCTGGCTGCTCTGTATTGCAGTGAAGCCTTCCTTCTTTGTGTTGCTGGCCTTTGGTTCTTCCCTTTCTCTGAAATTCTGCATGGAATATCAATGTATGAAGCAAGCATCCTTCCTGGCATCTGTTACATTTGAAGGTTCACCTTGGCCAGAAAGCTTTTTTCCTTAACATTTCTCACCATTTCCCAAGAAGTCTACTTCTTATGTCCTCTCCCCTTAGCCTCAGCTGCTGAAAACTCTGAGGCCAAATTTAGAATGGTTTTTATTGCATTCAATCCCCCTCCTGGATGTGCTGAGACTTGGATTCTCTCAGGCCATCCTCTTCCACACGTTTCACAAGTCCCACCTATTTCCTCCACAGCTATTTCTTCTGGAGTGACTGATTTCAGGCACTCCAGGATATTGCTCCTGGGCACTGTTGCCAAGGCCTGTTACTGCTCTTAAAAATAATAATAATAATAATTCTCAGGTCTGAAGCACACTTTCATTTTGGAAGTCTCTTGTTTTGAGGAAATTAAAGACTGTACCATTTGGTGTTGCACAATGGCCTTACTCAGGAAGAAACCTGAGGTGCACCTGAACAGCTAAAGCTTCAGTATCGTGAAGAGAATGTTCCCTAAACATTCTCAAGAAACTCTGCTGCAATAACATGGGTATTATTGCCTCCTTGGGAGTTTCTAGGTCTAAATGTGCTGATGGAGGTAGAAGAGTTGCCTAACAAAGCCATCTCGTAACTTTAATGCTTAAGAAACTTAATGAAAATTGTACCCCTATGTTATACTTCAAGAATACCAGGATTCCTCAAGGTAAATTTATAAACTGGACTTAAAAATGATCATAGGTTACATGTGTACATCTTTGTTTCTGTGTTTTTATATTATTTTTCTTTAATTGTATTCCTTCTACTAGATTGCAATTTCCTCGATGGCAGATATTGAATTTATTCTTTAACTGATAGATTTCTTCCTCTTTATCAGCCTGCTAGGCCCCTGATGTACAGTTATACATATGAGGCAATGTAATTTGGCCAGCTCTGAATGGAATGATTTTTCTACAATTACTGTAAACCATTGGAAAAGCCACACAGTCATTCAAAAATTGTTTTAAAAATAAAAAATGGCAGGCGGGGCAAGATGGCGGACTAGGCAGAAGGATTGCACAGACCCTCTTCAACAAAGAAAAGGGAAACCAATTAACACAGACACAGAAGATAATCTTGGACCCCTGAGCCTTGAAGGAAAGGATGCAGATTTGGACTAAACCCCAACTAGCAGAAGA
>NW_006921991.1:517392-519008 GCF_000298275.1 Orycteropus afer afer
AAAAAAAAGAAAAGAAAAAATGGCCTGCAGAACTTACTCTTTAGGACAGAATTTCTTTACTGCCATTAAATGATTCATCATTATAAAATAGAACCCAAGATTCCCTGAGATATATAGACTCCAGCAGCTATATATATATATATATATATCTCCAGAGATTATCTGTTAGTGGCATAGAAATGGACATTCAAGCACAGTGAAATGACTTCACTATCCTCACCTGGGTTTGAATCCTAGTTTCATGTCTTATTAGCATGATACCCTTGGAAAAGATAAGAATGCTTGGAACGTCTCATTTTTCTCATCCTCAAAATGGGGACAATGCTACTTAATTTTCAGTTTTGATTGGAGGATTAAATAAAATGATATGCCTGAATATAGTCTATGATCCTCAATCAGATTATGGGTCTCTAATAGAATGTATTGCTTTCAATTATCTGATTCTGTTGGATAACATTAAAAACTATGTCATTCTCCTGGGGAAAAAGGAGAGGATGGTATGATGTTGAGATTATCTCTACAAGGCTGGTTTAATAGATAAAACTGATTACGCATCTGAAAATTCTAAGAGTTGGACATACTTTTTATTTAAAAACAATTCATGGGTTTGTGTCTTTAAATTAGGTAAGAAATTAATAGTTGAGTGGATTTAAAAGGTAATTGTGGGAAACTGCACTTCTCCAAAGCTTATAATGCTATTTTTTTAAAAAATCTGATTTTAAAGTTCAGAGCTTACATTTACCTTCCTTGTCAATTAGTGTTAGCAGGAGCAGAACACCTCATAACATGGATGAACTTGGAGGACATTATGCTGAGTGAAATAAGTCAGTATTACAGAAGGACAAATATTATATGAGTCCACTATTGTAAAAACTTAAGGAAAGGTTTACACATGGAAGGAAACTTTCTTTGTTGGTGACAAAGGGGCAGGGAAGTGGCATCTTCTGACCTCCTCTAACTCCACAAGAGGAAGACAGAATCACCATCAGCAGCCCAAGGCCTATTCTTATGAGGCCAAACATGCCGCCACCCTCCAACTCTCTTACTAACCTTGTCAACAAGTGTTCCTCCCATGACACCCACCACCTCTCTTCTGGGTTCAATAACTCACTGAAGTGGCCACACAGACCTCACAGATTATGGGGTTTATTTGGCAAGCAACAGGCTACAATTCAAATTCAGGAATGCTTAGTCTCTCAGCCAGCCGTCTCACTCAGCCAGCAGTCTCTCTCAGTAACACGTCTCTCTCTCAGCAGTGCATCCCTCTCAGGTCTCTCTCTCAGCAGCACGCTTCTCTCAACAGTGCATCTTTCTAAGCTGGCAGTCAGATAAACTCCTTATGCCTCTAGGAGGGCTCATTTTAAGCCTGGCAGAGCAGCAAAACTAACCAGTCCCAAGATCTGAATTCTACATACCTGAGAGAGAGCAAACTTCCCTGAAGATTGCTTCATGCTGCTCCAACAGAAATACACCAGGTGGATAACTTTAATAATCAGTTGCTCACAGAAAATTCTACCACAGAGTTTACAAAGACTATGGCTAGCAATCAATCAATCTCATTGGAGGCACTCACTCAGTTATGCCAAGAGATTTGGAGGACAGCTACCTGGCCAACT
>NW_006921991.1:520791-530803 GCF_000298275.1 Orycteropus afer afer
GACCCCTCCTTGGGTTTCCAAGGTGGTATCACTATGCAAGCAGATTGCTCAACCTTCCTTCCCAGGAGTAGCTGGTGGGTTTGAACTGCCAGCCTTCTGGTTAGCAGTCAAGTGCCTTAGGCACTATGCTACCACATAGTCATTTGTTAATGTGTTTATGACTACATGTTTGATTTTCCCACTCAAGGATAGTTACATTATAACAGTTAGCTCCGATGCTCAAAATATGGAGAATTAAAAACTTACAGACCTCCCTATAAAATAGGTTCTTTCAGTTGATCAAAAACAACAAAAATTATTTTAACCTTTGTGCACATTAACAGTTTTGAGCTGGAAAGAACATATAAAATTTGACAAATTCTGAACTTGTTGATAAAAATCCCATCTATTGAGTTCTTAATGTCAGTCATTTTATTTTCTGTTTTATAATTTCCAATAGATTTTTATAGCTTCCAATTCTTTGTTGAAATTCTTCACCTTGTCATGTAATTTCTTGAACATATTAATCAAAGTAAATCAATATCTCTATCTCCAGTAGGTCTATTTCTAGTTCCTGTTTTTATTTTTTAAATAAATTATTGTCTTTTGTCATTATGACTAGTTTTACTAATTGGACACTACATATTGTGTTTCAAAAATGGTAGAATACTTTGTGATTTTGAATGGTGTTATCTTTATCCAGAGATGAACTACTTTTGCTTATGGCAGGAAGTTAGGGTAGAGGCAGCTTATCTTAATTCTATCTGGGATTGAATTTTCACAAGGACTTGTCCGTTACCAGTTTATTCTTATACTTATGGTGTAGACCTTCAAAAGTTCCAACCAAAAGTCATGAGTACCTACAAGGGGCTCTTCTCTCTAGAGAGAGAGAGCCCTGAACTCCAGCTTTTGTTCTGTCAACCCAGGAGATTTCTAAATCTGCTCTCAGACTCTCAACTGCTGTCTTAAAATAGGCAAATGCCTCTGGGCTCTTGATAAATCATTTAACCTCTCTGAATCTGTTTCCTTAACTGCAAAATGGAGCTAATACTACAGACCTTACAGTGTTATTGCAACACCTGGATGAAATAATAAGTAAAGCAAAGGACAGAATGCCTGACACTAATTCAATGCTCAATACATGTCATTTTTCTTCCATCTTTTGTGGATCAGAGCCTTCCTTTCAAAGTGTTCAAGGAGAAATTACATGGCTGCCATATGGCAGTTGTTCTAGACAGGATTTAAAAGGAAAGAAAGCATATTGCAATAGACTTTTGCAGCATATGAGGCAGTAGTACCTTATGCCTATCTTCTATGTGGAATTCAGCATCACTGTTCATCTCTTTTTATTAAAATTAGCCATTAAAAAGCAGCTCAAGTTATTTGGAGGTAAAATAACTAATTCAGAATGCAATATTTATGAGTTAATTTGAATTTCATATGAGGAGGAATACTAGCATTTTTGCTTACCCCTGGAAAAATAAAAATGTGTAATATATGCATAAATAAATAGTATTAGAGGCCAAAGGACATATGTGAGTTGGGAGGTGCATGCAATCAATTCTTCCCCCCAAGTAAAAGGTATACAACTGCAAACACTGGACACTACTCTTTCTCCATCAGAAGCTGGGCACTTCTTTTCAGCATGTATCCAAAAAGAAATGCCATAATGCAAAGTAGTTTCCTCTTTAAATCCAGTAAATATGGCAACTGCAGCCTGCATGTAATGGCCCTAACCCAATTTTATCATCATCATGGATTGGGCTACAAGGTCAATGCTGGGCTCTTAAAAGACAGTTCTTTTCTTTTTTTAACAGCTTCACTGAGTTAAATTTACAAACAGTAAATTGTACCAATGTAAAGTATATAATTGCCTGAATTTTGACAATGTATATACACATGAAACCACCACCATGATAAAAATACAGAACATCTCCAATTCCCCCACCCCATCGCCCACAAAGATCCCTTGTGACTCTTTGCATTTCTTCCACCCCTAGTCTCAGGCACACATTGATCTACTTTCTACCACTATAAATCAAGTTGCATCTATATATAAGTACAGTTTCCAGAATTTTATATAAATGTAATCATAGAGTATAACTTTTTTTTTGTCTACCGTCCTTCACTCAGCTTAATATATTTGAGCTTCATCCATATTGTTGCATGTATCAGTAGTCCATTTCTTTGTATTGCTGGGTATTCGTTATATATACAATGTTTATCTGTTCACTTATTGATGGAGATTTACATTGTTTCCAGGGATTTTTCCCTTTTACAAATAAAGTTACTATGAATATTTACATATGTCTTTCATGGACATATGTTTTTAATTTCTCTTGGGTCATGTGGTAGTTAAGTTCTGTGCCAACTTGGCTGGGCCTGGTTTTGAGTGGCTGGGCAGCTGGATGTAGTTATTCCCCATGATGAGACTGGCAATCAACTCCATGGTGGCATCTGCAGTGAGCAGCTGGGTAGCTGCTTTAGGGATGTGGTCTGCTTCCAGTATATAAGAAGCTTTGAGAAAGGTCTCCAGCTTTTTGGCACACTTAGATCCTCCATTTACCTGAGTCTTCATTCAGCAGCCTGCCATGTTGCCTGCCAATCTTGGGACTGTCTCTGGACTTGAACTAGTGGCCTGCTGTGTTGCTTGATAATCTTGGGACTGTGCCATTTTACCTGTTGACCTTGGGTCAGTCAGTCTCAGCAGCCAGCAGCTGCATGACTTAAGAGATGCCTCCAGCTCCAGTGAGCCAGGAACAAAAGGCAGAGCTGAAGCCCAAGGTTGAGGGGCCTTCACCCAACCCCTAAAGCTGGCACTTTAACTCAGATTTGTAGCCTCCAAAACTGTAAGAGAATAAATCCCTGTTTGTTAAAGTCATCCACTTGTGGTATTTTCTGTTAGAGCAGCACTAGAGAACCCAAACAAGTAAATACCTAGAAGTGAAATGACTGGGTCATGTGGTAGGTGTGTGTGTAACTTTGAGAGTTCTTGAGTGGTGCAAATGTTTAATGCACTCAGCTGCTAATTGGAAGTTTAGAGGTTTGAGTCCATCTATAGGTGCCTTGGAAGAAAGACCTGGCAGTCTATTTCTGAAAAATCAGTCATCGAAAATCCTATGGAGCAGGATTATACTCTGACATACGTGGGGTCACCATGAATCAGAATACACTAGTTAATAATGTTTAACATGGGATATTCATTCAACCAAAAACTATGATATAACTATAATGGGAAGATGAGGAGAGGGAAAGTATGAATACATGTCAAAGAACTAAATTTTGATCTTGCATTGTAGGAAGTCAATAGGCAAGGTACATTGTTGTTGTTAATTGCTATCAATCAGTTCTGACATGTGGTGACTCCACATGCTAAATAGATAAAGAAAGCACACTATAAACATTTTGTATATATAATTATGTAGATAAATACCAGAAAAAGTAGCTAAGAGTTGAAAGAAGTTTTCTCTGATGAGTGGTTCTTAGAGGTATGGACGGATGGAGAATTAGCTGCTATTTTTTTTATTCAAGCTTTGTAGCACTATTTGTGTTTTGTAAAATTAACTACATCTGTTGATTTAAAAATTGAAATTAAAAATACAAGTAAGTCAACAACTTACTTCTCCCAAAAGTGCTCTTCTACAATTTAGATTCTCTCTCCTCCTCTCACTCTCCTTCTCCTTCTGATTACAACACGAGAGAGTTCATTTCTTGTTAAGACATTTCAGGCATGGGGAGCAAGTGAGTGCTACACTTGTGGTGAGCCCATTACCTCTGAAAGCACATCATAGTATTCCACTCTCAGAAGGATGGGGGTGTAATGGACTGGTAGTGTGTATATCTGGTAACATTGCAACTTTAATTTATAAACAAGGTCAGCATTCTTGAGCAGAGATGACAGCATGATTGAATGATGAAAATCAAACCCAAGGGCATTTTAACAGGAATCATGGTCCAGAATGAAGAATGAGGGTCAGATGGCTTAGACAAAGGGGCATCAGATAATGAACTTGGGCCTCAATGTCCTAATCATTCAGGAATCTTACTTTCCTATTCAAGAATCATTGCCATTTTCATCTGAGGTAAGAAGCAGTCTTCCTCCAGGCAGTGCCTGATAGATGAGGCAGAATGGCATAGATCCAGAGCAGAGCCACGCAGGGCCAACAGCCACTTGGACATAGGGGAGCCAAGCTGAAATGAGCCCTTCAGTTTTGATTACTCATTATCCTGACTTAGTGGCTCTTCAGCCATCTTTGTGACAGCCAGGAGCAGTGACTAGTGGAGCGTTCAGTCAACAAATGTTATCATCACTGCAATAATAATCATGTTATCATCCATTATAATGGTATTTGCTCTGAGAGAAGACGCAGAAGGCTTAGGATTTCCAGTTGGAAAAAACCAATAAGAGAAAGGAGATGTAAGCAGAATGGATATGCCAGTATGGGTGGAAGAGAACAAGTGCAATTAAAAAACAAAAACCAAATGCACTGCCATCCAGTCAGATCCGACTGACTCATAGCAACCCCTCCTTGGGTTTCCGAGGCAGAAACACCACAGAAGTAGATTGCTCAACCTTTCTTCCGAGGAGTGGCTGGTGGGTTTGAGCTGCCAGCCTTCTGGTTAGCAGTCAAATGCCTTAGGCACTATGCCACCAGAGCTCCCACAAGTGCAATTGAGAGTGAGATAAAAGGATGAAAGAGAAATGGCAGTGAAGGAAAGTGGCACAGCCTACACAATAAGAGTTAGAAATAAAGAAACTGGTTTCCCAGCAGAGCAGAGTTGGAGAAAGGTCTTTCTGCAACAGTCAGATTGTATGAGGTAGGCACCCTTGTCACCCTCCTTTCAGAGATGGGGCAGAGGTTAGGTGCCTTGCCCAAAGCCAAACAATTGGTTATTGGTAGAGCTGGTCTTTGAACCCTACACTATGCTGCCTCCCAGGTAGTCATAGCCCCTATTGCCTTAGAGTGCACATTCTGGTGAGTAAAAGAAACTTTATATAAGACAGCAATCATATTTTCAGTCATTCAATTTCCATCTTAATCTAGACCTTGTGGAAAGGGCTATGTAGAAGGTGCTCTGTGCACACTCACCAGTTTATTCCCTCTACAAATACATACTGGTTGCCTAGTCTGTGCTAGGTTCTGTGGAGGAGACTAGAGATATAATGACAAGAAAACAGACACCTTTCTCTTGTCTAGTGGGGAGGGAGGGCAGACATTATTTGAATAATGACACACATTCATACGTGATTACAAAGGTGGTAAATGCTTTGAAAGAAATTACTGAGAGTCATAAGAACACATAATAGGTGGAACTGACATTTAAAATGAGATGTGAAAGATGAGTAACAGTTACCTTGGTGAAGAAAAGAAGAAAATGCATTCCAGTGAGGCATGTGCCAAGGCTCCGAGCAAGAAAAATGCAAATCTGAGTGGTAGGGTAAAGGCCAGAAGAGCCCAGTTAGTGAAGAGAGAGGGAATGCAATGAGCCAGGGATTGTCGGCAGGGCTTAGACGATTCATCAGCCAAACCAGGATACTTTTGAAAGTGAAAGTGGTGCTCATAATAATTAAGCCAGGAGAACAGACAAAAACAGGTATTGAACTGGGTAAACTGGGGTAGATAGTGACCGTAATTTAGGCCTGGTGAAGGTTTTGTTCTCTATCCTAAGAGCAGTAGGATTCCATTGAAGGATATTAAATAAATGGTGGGGATGATATAATCATGTTTTATTACTATTGTTTAAAAATCATACTCTAGCTGTAATGTGGAGAACAGATAAGAAGGCAGCGATAATGAATGCAGAGAAATAAATAATGACATTGTAATAATAATCCAGGTGAGAAATGATGATGATTTGAACCAGAGTGAAAGTAATGGAGATGAAAAGAAGTAGATGGGGTCTGGTGATGATGAGTCATAATAGTGACACAACTTGGCGAGTGATTGGATTTGGGAAATGAAGGATGACAAAAGAGCTACCTGGAAACAGCCTTATGAGGCCAGGAGAGGTAAGAAAGAAATGGTCAGAGACTGAATAACAAAAGAAAGGATGGAACAATATGAGTGCCATGGTGAGTCAACGTCCCATGAGGACTGTGAAGGGGTCTAAATGACGTAGTGCCTAAGGCATTTTACTGCCAGCTAGAAGGCTGGCAGTTCAAACCACCAGCCACTTCTCAGAAGGAAGGTTGGGCAATCTACTTCCTTAAGGGTTTACAGCCTTGGAAACCCAAGGAAGGGTTGCTATGAGTCGGATCCAACTCGATGGCAGTGAGTTTGGTTTTTTGGCTTTTAAAGGAGGTCTGGTGATAAAGTGCCTAAGGCATTTGACTGCTAACCAGAAGGCTGGCAGTTCAAACCCACCAGCCACTCCTCGGAGGAAAGGTTGGACAATCTACTTCTGTAGTGATACCACCTCAGAAACCCAAGGGGAGGGGTCACTATGAGTCAGGTTCGACTCGACAGCAGTGAGTTTTGATTCAGAAGCCTGCAATCCCAGTGTTAAGGGGCACTTCTCCAGCATGGTTTATGTTATACAAACCAATTCTTATTGTCTAAACACAATTGCATAATTAAAGAACATAAGTATGTCTGGAATATCTAGAACTAAGGAAGTGTCAGGAGCAGGGAGATAATACTCAAAGATGGCATCAATACATCAGAGACAAAATGTATCTTGAAAAGGATTTCAAAGAGGAGGAAGGAACCTGGCTTAGCAAAGAAGAATGAGTATTCCAGATACAAGAAACGGCCTATGTGAAGAAATCCCCCGAGGTACTAGTGGATCTCCAAAACTGTTATCATTTCAAGTTGAAGGATATCTTTTTTAAAATTAATAAATAAATAAAAGTAGAAAATTGAGGAACAACCCTGACATAGTTTCCCTTCTGAATTATCCACTCTCCCTTTTCTAAATTGTCAGATGCCATCTAAATCTATCACAACTGAAACAAACCACATGGGGAGAGAAAAAAAATTCCCTTCAAGGGAATTGCAGTACAAGGCACGTTGATTTTCCATGCGGTTAATAAGTGAAGTCAGAACATAATGTTCTCTTGGCAAGCATATTGTCTTTTCTGTAGTTATTGATTTTACTTATATCTGAGGCTGATCAAGTAAACTGTGTTTAAAACAGCTCTCAAGTAAAAGTTCCTCTTATGTTATTGATTTTAATCAAAATGGAAATAATGTGTAGTTTGTTATCCTTCCCAAAATTATAATCCTCACTGTCATCTGATGGGGAGGCAAGAGTGCAAGTATAAGCAGAAAGTCTAATTATTATTGATATTTCTATAATGTCTCTATTTTCATATTCAGCTGCATTGTGTCAAGCTGGTATTTCACTCTTTCTATCAAGAGTTCTGAAGTGGGGGGGGGAGAGAGTAATTCTTCATAACAGTTGTCATTACCAGGAAACAGATGAATAATTCAAAGTTAAAGATTTTTAGTCTTGGGATAAAATCTAGAGATTAGTTCTATCCCCTAATTTTGCAGACATGGAAAGTGAAACCCAAAAACCACTTGCCCCAAATTACATGGCAGAGTCAGAACAGGAACTCAGTTTCTTGATCCCCAGGCCCTACTCTTTCCACTGCATTTCATGATCGTAAAGATTTGTTGGGTTTCAAGCCTCATGGAGTTCTGAACAATCCAGTAGTGTGAGAATAAATACAAATTTATTTCATTAGTATTTTCCAGAATGAAAATGTTCATCTATTTTAATATCAGTGTTCAATTTCGTTTAACATCATGTTCATCTAACACAAGCCCAACTGTGACTTCTTTGAGCAATTACATTGTACAGAAAAAGACTCTTCTGTAGTGAAATAGAGCTAATTTGATGAAAAACCTCACAAATTAAATGTTAGGTTGCATCTTCATTTACCCTTCACTCAGATTTAAATCAGAGGAACCAACTTTTCCTAAAGTGATAGACAATAATAAACAGTGCATTTGTTATTTATTTATTTATTTTAGTATAAAGCCAACCCAAGAAATGGCAAGATTGATTTGTACTTGATTTTGCTTAAAGCTTTTTTGAAAGGGAGTTACATCCATTGTGTATGTTCAAATAAATATCTGTCTGTAACCTTGGTCCTTTATTATTCACAAATAGGCATGGAGTCCTGTAAAGGTTATTAGATGGAACTATCTTAATCCAAGACTTCTTTCATATAGGAAATCAAGAATAACCACATCTGGTTTAAAATGTCCTGATTGTTCCATTTTATAAGAAGCGCACAAATTATTGGTAACATAAATTAATTCATTTTGAGACCTGTCACTCTCAATCAGTCTATTTTATTCCTTTATTTGTTTATTTATTAAATAAGGTAACTTTTCAGTTACATATCCTTACATATCCTCAACTATCCTGAAAAAGAAAAGCTTTCAGCTATCCCACTACAAGCTTAAACTTCCATCCTATCTCATTTTTTGGACATCAAACATCTCGGGAGAACATCCTCTCCCCTTGACTTCTGCTTCTTTGCCAATTTTTCACCCCTACCTCCAGTGAAATGTTACTTTCAAAGGGCGTCAATGGATGGCTGGCTTTCTTCTGCCACTAAACAAATTCCTTGGTCTTTTTTTTTTGATCTTCATTCTTAATGACATTTACCTGCAACATTTGATATTGGTAATGTTGATATCGACCCTTGTCAAGGATACTAAACTGTCCTGGTTCCTTCATTCTATTGAGTCAACAGCACTGGTCAGAGTCGGGAGCTACGGGGGCCTCTCATTTTGAAGAAGGGAAAAACATCAATCTAAGTACAAGTAAAATAAGATAAGACAGTGGATTTATGGGAACAAGTATTTTGGTGAGTGAGACTTTGAGGACAGACAGATAAACCAATGAAGAAAAGCAGAATGAGAGTTTAGCTAAATAGAGTTAAGATCTCATTAAAAGCTGAAACTGAACATGCACCAATGCTATGCCTTGGCACTGAAGCCCCCACCTTACAGAAGTGACATCATGTTGATTTTTTTTTAATGCAAATAACATTAAAACATCAGAGATAAGGTCATAAGGGGTCTGGAAGGAGCTTGGGAAGGGCTTATGCCGCAGACAAAGGATGAGATCATGAGAGGAAAAAAATTAAGTGCAAACAGATTACCTCGGACCTGCACATTGGTGATACCCTTTATGTTGGCAAAAGTGAGTGCTGATAAAAGATCATCTGCCTGAATATTCATCTGTTCTGTGCATTGGCCTAGCTGACTGTAAGGAATTTCAGTCTAGGAAAAAAGAAGGGCACTTTCCCAGACTGGCATCAGAGCAACAGGACGGTGACTCCTCAGACAGCTCTCTCTGTCCTATAAACCACTGTCAGCTAGACTAAGGAGTAGGAAACTAACAGGCAGTCAGACTTACTCCTCCCCTCCTCCCTCCCTCCCTCCTTTTACTCTTCAATAAACTTTTATTCAGAATATAAGAAGTGCCACTTACTCTGCTACATGCTAAGGGTACAAAAACTAAGACTGCTCTCCACACAGAAATAGCTTATGGTCTACAGGGAAAATGAATATCCTACAAACACCTCAAACTCGGCAGTGAAAATCAAATTCACCCTGTTCTAATCCTCATGTTACTCCCATACTACGCCCTTTTCCTGATTCCCTCATTTCTATTACAGGTATCACTATCCACCCAAACTTGGGACTACAGATTTATTACTCAATCTTTATAATAACTATTCCTTCCTACTTTTTCCATTGCCATGTCCTTGGGTCGGATCCTCATTAATTCTCCACTGAACTAATGTTCTTGCTAGCCTTCCTGCTTTGAGTGTCTCCCCAGTTCAGTTCAATCTGTTCAAGGCCACCAAATAAATTTTCTGGTCTAAACCACCACGGACTCTACAAAGTCTATATACAAAGCACCTACCAGTTGACCCCAATTTACCCTTCCAGCATTATTTCCCACCATTCCAAATGTATACTTTATTCTCCAACTATATTTGAGGACAATGAATAAGGAAGACCGAAGAAGAGTTGATGCTTTTGAGTTGTGGTGCTGGCGGAGAATG
>NW_006921991.1:531053-533797 GCF_000298275.1 Orycteropus afer afer
CTGCTGTGCATGGGGTCGCTATGAGTCGGAAACGACTCGACGGCACTTAACAACAACAACAACAACAACATATTTGAGGACTGGTAATGGCCCCCAAAGATGTCTATGTCCTAATCCCTGCAACCTGTGATTATGTCAATTTACATGGTAAAAGGGACTTTGCAGATGTGATTAAGTTAGGATTTTGACATGGGGGAATTGTCCTGGATTATGCAGGTGTATCCAATGGAATCACATGTGTCCTTACAAGAAGGTGAGAGACAGGGGAAGGCAATGTGATGATGGAAACAGAGATTGAAATAATGTGTCACGAATCAAGAAATGCAGGTAGCTTCTAAAAGCTGGCAACTGCCAGGAGCAGCTTCTCCTCTGGAGAAGGAACCAGCCTTGCCAGCACACTGACTTTAGCCCCGTGAGACTTATTTCTGACTTCTAGATCCTAGAATATGTTTAAGAGCTCAGTTGCTAACCGAGAGGTTGGTGGTTTGAATCCATCTAGTGGCTTTGCAAGAGAATGATGTGGTGATCTGCTCGTGTGGTGCGTTTAGCCTAGAAAACCCCGTGGGGAAGTTCTACTCTGTCACATCATATACCCACCAGACCACATTGACTCAACAGCACCTAAGCACCTAACAACCCCCAGAGCTGTAAAGAATAAATCTGTGTAGTTTTAAGCCACTAAAAACAAAAAAAAAAAAAAAAAAACTCACTGTCATTGTGTTGTCCCAACTCATAGTGACCCCACCTTGGGTTTCCGAGGCAGTATCTCTAAGGAAGTAGATTGCTCAATCTTCTTTCCAAGGAGTGGCTGGTGGGTTTGAACTGCCAGCCTTCTGGTTAGCAGTCAAGTGCCTTAGGCACTATAGGAATCTAATACCATCCATTAGCTCTTACTTACTACATAAATGACAACTACAACATCTCAGTTGCATACAAATGTATGTATTTACTTCAGGCTTGCATATCTGGAGGTCCCTGAGCTCTGCTGATTTTGAACAGGTTCTTCTGTGCTTGGCTCTAGGCTGTGGGTTCTGTTCATCTCTACTCCATGCATCTCCCATTCTGTTGGGAATAATAGGTTGTCCAGGAAATAGTCCTCTCATGGTGAAAGGAAAGGATGGCAAACCATTAAATCTAACCAGGGAATTACATTCCAAGCATTTGCACACATCTGCTGACATCTAATTGGCCAAAGTGAATTACCAAATCCAGCATCAATGGAGCAAGGAAATATCCTCTGCCTCTAGTGAGTTGTTGTTGTTGTTGTTGTAATGTGCCGTCGAGTCAAACCTGACTCATAGTGAGAGGAACTTTAAAGTCTCAGGGCAAAAGGCATCGATACAGGGAGGGTTGCAGAAATAGGGATAATGCGGTATTCCTAGTAGATGTGCTGGTAAACCAGATTTAAAATAAAAAGAACCCTGATTTGTAGTATTTGCTTAGTTCCAGGGTATAAATACTGCCACTGTGGCTGATTTCAAGCTACCAACATGACATCACAGAACAAAGAGTTGGGAAGAGATGCATACAGTGGACTTCCGAAACCTGTACCAGCCAGTTCCATCATACATTGATTCTACAAGCCAGCCGATACATATCCTTCTGAACACCACCTTCCAGTCTCACATCCCATCCCAGTCTATTGCAGTGACATTCTTCTTCCTTCCCAATGCTACCTTCTGCACAAAACTTCAGTGTTTGCTTAATGGAAGTAATTACTCATAGCATTTCTCGGTGGGAAATTTTTTGTTCAGTTTTCTGGAATACTTGCTGTGTTTTTCTTGGCTGGAGGGTTTCTCAGTACTAGAAGGCAGGGACTGTATCTAACACATCTTGAGATCCTGCAATGCTTTGCACACAGTGGGAATATAATCCCTATCTGGTGGGTGGATTAATGAATGAACTGGACACAAAAGGATACAAACATGTTAATTACACTTAATTGGACAGGTGACAGTCTGGCAGGGCAAAGTCATCTGGAAGAAATAGGCCAACTGGGAATTACTGAGGAATCAGTGACCCAATCCCAACTTGAGAGTTCTGAGCATGCGCAATGAGTAAGATTTGTCTTCCTAACCTATTCAGAGCCTAGTATTTGAAAGCCCTCACAAAAGCTCATTCGGACAAAACAAAATATTCTCTTCTCCACCATTAGAAAACAGAAGCTCTGACTGATGCCCACAGAGAATTTGGAAGCCCTCAATGACTGAAGCAGTAGAAAATAAGGCTGCTTTATAATCCAGAGCAGCTTTGCAGAAATTCTCCATTTTTATCATCAGGAGGAAGCCACAGCTGTTACCACCTGGCAGCTCTCAGGACCTGGGAATTCAAATTGGTGGAACCAGTCTGGTTTCCTGTGGAAAATACCTTTTTCCATCCTATCATCAAACTCGTCTCTGCAAATGAGGCTCTCTTCCAATCTCAGGGCAAAACACAGAGATGGTGTCTATCGGGAATTGAGATCATCGCTGAGGCAATTTCTAGAGTTTGTGATTCAAACACATTCATAGTGTAAGGAAGGACAGTACATAGGCCTTGTGGCTGTCCCCTGTTGTGGGATTTATGGAATAGAAAATAAGACTTTCATTTTTATTGCTTTTGGTCCTTTTTTTTTTTTTAAGTCATAGCATACTTGGAGAAAGGGGTTTTCTAAAAGAATGAAATGCAGATAAAGTCTTTTTCTCTCAAACAAAGCAGTTCTAGTAGAGAACAGAGCCCTAGTTCATAAAATATGCACAAGTGTC
>NW_006921991.1:541566-546496 GCF_000298275.1 Orycteropus afer afer
TAAAAAAAAAAAAAAAAAAGAGTCCGGGATAGCTGTCTATATATAGACAGAAAACATACATAGCCAGACAAGAACCTTTCTGGAGTGGAGCAAATCTATGCAGACAAATGTATCCTTTCATTGGTCTGCCATGTCAATAATCTATCTCCCTTCCTAAATAGCATAAAATTTCTACAATTTCAGTGGTTTCTCTAGGTTAAGCAATAAAGCTGAACATTGTTTCAGTAGGCACAAATTAAAATATGTGTTCACTCATTGTTTCAACGAGCCACCATTTATCGTACCCCTCCTGTGTTTCTGATGTGGTGTTTGGCACTAAGGATACCACATCAACTTAAAAAGAATCCTTATTCTTCAGGAGCTAAGGATCAGGAAGGGAAAATGGATGTAAGTAGTTGGAGCTTAGAAGCCCTAGTGGTGCAACTGTTAAGTGCGAGGCTGCTAACTGAAGGGTTCGTAGTTCAAAGCCACCCCGTGGCTCTGCAGGATCCAGTGATCTACTCCTGTAGAAATTACAACCAAAAAAATCCCCATGTGACAGTTCTCCTCCGTCACATTGGGTCTCTAGGAGTCAAAATTGACTCAACAGCACCTAACGACATTTGGAACTTAGGTATCCCACATCTGAACAGACACACATATTGAAAATCTGCTATTAAAGAGTGAAGCCAGGGTCAAAGGGAGCAACTTTATCTACAGATTCCACTGGCTCTTACTCTCACAAACCCATTGAGAACCTCAGACTCCTTTAAAGTGTGCTTTGAAGGTTTCTGGAAGGCCCCATGTGGAATCTCACATGTGCTGGGGAAGACACACACTCCAACCAAGAACCATTGCATCCTGCTTCAAGAAACTGGGTTCTTGTGGTAGCTGCTCAGTAGGGCATCCCTCTGGGATAATATGCTATTGGGTAAGATCCTGAGTTTTCTAATGTATTTCAGCATGTAAGTATTCCATATTTCATTTTCCATACAAGCTCTCTGCTGTCTATGGACTTGAGTCTCTGAATGCAAGGGAAAATTGAATGACCTATACCATGGTAGGTGTAAAATCCCCACTCCCTTTGAAGACCAAACAGATTACTATTGTGCCACCATTATTGGGCCTGCCTCCTTCCTTCATGGTGGTTTGGGTCACAAGAAGGGCTTCCCACCAACTCAGGAAACATGACCAGGTATATTGGTAAAGTTCTAAGATTCATGCTGAGACTCTTGGTACTCCTGTGATATTTCAGCAGTTTGTCTGTTTTAGCCAGGTAGAAGAATCAGAGAAAGCATCCATAGGGAATCACACCCAGGCTGAGGACTAAAGGCTGAAAGAAGAGCTTTTCAAGTAAAGATGTGAATGATAATTCCAGCAATGAGATAGAATACGCAAAGGTAGTTGTTGTTGCTGCTGTTGTTATGTGCCGTCAAGTTGGACCCGACTCATAGCAACTCCTCCTTGGGTTTCTGAGGCAATATCACTATGGAAGTAGATTGCCCAACCTTCCTTCCAAGAGCAAAGGTAGAGAATCAATAAAACACATTTCACTTTAAATATTGCATCATATAAGTTCTTGTTGTTGTCTTACAGTGCCTGTCAGGCACTCCACATTAACACGTCACAGACTCAATGGATTGATTCATTTTGAATGATTTTTTCTGTACATGATGAATCATTGTGATGTTTTTATTTGACTATTTTATGCAGGCAACACGAGGTACAGCAATACCTATGTAAATCGTAATTGGTAGTTCAGCTGAAATATTTTATTATTTAATTATACCATAATTAAATTATTTTTCTCGTTTGAAAAACAAGTATGGACAAATTTTTAAATGAAGATAAATACTTAATTTAAAATTATGATGCAGAATGAGTGGAGATGAGGAAACTAGTACTATAACCAGAACAGCAAAGAACCAATTGAAAGAAGCTGTATCACAAATTTCACAATGAATGGCAATTGCAATTTGCTGCAGCAGAGCAAAACACAACAAAACAAAAAGAGCTGTTTTTGTGTAAAAATGCTTAGAAGATAATAGAGTGGACAATATTAAGAGACATTTTCAGCAAATAATAATGAATTTGATAAGAAGTTTTGTATCAATAGTCAAAAAAAAATCAGTGAAATTAATCACCAGAAAGTAGAATGAAGCATCCAACAAAATTTTTTAAGTGATTTATAACTTTGACCAGCTATATATGGGTTTGGATTTTTGAACAAAAAAGAAAATCATTTTTAGATGGAGAAACAGTAAAAGATTTATTATTTCAGTTATGGAAATTGTGTTAGAAAATTATGAAGAAGCAGTAAAAGTGATATGTCACAAAAAATGAAAGATTGTCAACTATGCCACCAAACAATTCCCCATGGAATACAAGACCTTTTCTAATGATTTCAGAGATCAATTGATTCAAAATTTGAAAAATTGTATGTACTTTCTAGTAGCTTTAGAGTAGTCAAGCAATATAAATGACACTGCCCAATTAATAATTTGGGTAAATTTTGTCTCAAAGAGCTTACAAATTTACAAAGAAATGGTGTCAATTCATGGCATAAAAATCAAATCCATGGTGTAGATTTATCTGAAACTTTTACATAATGTCAAAGAAGAATTCCAGTCAGATATGAAAAAAATTCGTTTCTGTCATAACGGATGGCTTTCCAGCTATGTTAGTTTCAACATTCAGATTTATTGAATTGTAAACAAAAGACTGATGTTTCTCTTATTGCTTAGTCCCACTGTATAACACATATTGAAAACATTTGCGCTCATTTTTCTGAAGCAGACCTGTGAAAAGTGTCATGGATACAGTTATTAAAATTGTTCAGTACACATGCAAATGTTATGAATGATTGCCAGATTATGGAACTGTTGGCAGAAATAGAAGACAATGATCATCTGTTCTTTGCCAATACTCATTGGTTGAGTTCTGGAATAGCTTTGTAAAGATTGACTGCAAAGTACTTTTAAATCAAATTCAAGATTTTTGTAAAGCAAAAGGAATACTTGCCAAACATTCAAAATCAAAGACAATAGTGGCAGTGGGATTAATGTTTTTGCACCTATAACACACTGCACTAAATTCTTATAACAGTGTTATTGAAATATAATTCACAGACCATACAATTCACCCATTTAAAGTGTACACTTTATGAGCATACTCAGAGTTGTGCAATCATCCTCATCAATTTTAGAACATTTCTATCCCCTCCTCCAAAACAACTCTGTACCCATTAGCAGTCACTTCTCATTTCTTCCCAGCACCTCCCTTTGCCTCCACAACCTTAAGCAACCACCAATCAACTTTCTGTCTCGATGGATTTGCCTATTTGAGATAAAACAAACAAACAAACAAAAAACTCACTGCCGTCGAGTCAATTCCAACTCATAGCGACCCCTACTTGGGTTTCCAAGGTGGGATCTCTATGGAAGTAGATTGCCCAGTCTTCCTTTCGAGGAGTAGCTCATGGGTTTGAACCTCCACCCTTCTGCTATTCTGGATATATCATATAAATGGAATCATACGAATGTGGTCCTGTTTTCAAGGTTCATCCATGTATCAGTACTTCATTTATTTTTATGGCTGAATATTTCATTATATGGATATTATGGTTACTTACCCTGAAGTCCATTCTGACTCATGATGACCCAGGTGTACCTCATGTTGTTTGCATAAAATAGTAAAATCAAAGCATCATGATGATGCATCAGTGCATAGAAACAAGTCACTGATAGAGTTTTCAAGGCCATGTCCTTTCTGAAGCACATCATTGGGCCATCTTCTGCTACATCTCTGGATGTGTTTCGACTGCCAACCTTTTAGTTAGTAGCAGAGTGCTTGACTGCTTGTGCCACTCATCAGTTGTTTCACATTTATTTTATGTGAATAATGCTGCCATGAATGTTTGTGGACCAATTTTTATGTAGACATATGTTTTCATTTTTCTCAGGCATATACTAAGAAGCGCAATTTCTGGGTCATATGGAAAGTCTGTGTTTAGCCAAAGTGGCTACACCATTCTACATTCGCATCAGCAATATCTGAGGTTTCCAACTTCTCCATATCTTTGCCAGGATTTGTCATTATCTATCTTTTTGATAATAAAGAGTGTGAAGGGGTATCTCATTGTGGTTTTGATTTGCATTTCTCTGCTGGCTAATCATATGGAGAAATTAGCTAAATTTAAAGCTCCAGAGAAAGGAAAACTAATTTGTGAGCTAGACAGGTACAGGAATTTCTGTTGAAATTGAAACTTTTCATAATAGAAATCATTAATAATGGCTTTTCACATTTTTCTAACATGAAACAATATGCAGAAGATTTAAATTATAATTGACAGCATTATGTAAGTTGGCTGCAGGAACTACAGGAATATTTTTTCTCATTTTGATATATTAAGATTTGCTTTTCAATTCATGCAATACCTTTTTGAACTTAATGCTAATCATACAGAGCTGACACAAGATTTAGCGACCTTGCTTAACTTGGACAGATGTACTTTGGAAACTGAAAAGTTTTTATTCAAAATCAAATTAATTGTTCTAAAAACAATGAACTAGTTTTGTCAACGTGGATACAAGTATTAAAGACAGATGACGTTTTGGTACCTGATTCAGCTGTTGAAAAACATTTGAGTATATTTGGAACAACTTAGATATCTGAATCTACTTTTTCAACTGGAAATTATATGAAATTTAAATTCAGATCAAGTATTCCACCCAAATCAAGATGTGAACTTATATCACATTGAAAAAACACATCCAGTTTCAAAGACTCAATATGAAAAACAGAATATAAAATGTCCCTTTTTTTTTTCATTTTGATTGCATGTGTTGTTGTTGTTGTTATGTGTCGTCGAATCAGAACCGACTCATAGCGACCCCTCCTTGGGTTTCCGAGGCAGTATCACTACGGAAGTAGATTGCCCCATTTTCCTTCC
>NW_006921991.1:547187-567186 GCF_000298275.1 Orycteropus afer afer
GATGTTACCAAACCACACAGCATGCCATAAATCCAAGTTCATTCAAAGTCCCAAGGTCAGCAGAGCATGGCAGGTTGCTGAACAACAACACAGCTACGTGCAGGGTTCAAGCGTGCCATGAGCTAGAGACCATTCCCAAAGCTGTTTCTTATATACGGGAAGGAGACCACATACCCAAAGCAGCTAACTACCAATCTCACCATGGGGAATAACTACATTCAGCTGCCCAGCCACTCAACCAGGCCCAGCCAAGTTGGCACCCAAACTTAACCATCACAGGGCTTATGAAAATTTACATCCATCTACATATTTCTTGATGCTTAAACATATCAGATCATGGCTGGGACGTGCAAACAATTGTTAAAACAAACCTTTGTAAGCACGTGTAAGGAATACACATGACAAATGAGCATAATCATTTCCACTTTAAAGTCATCAAGATATAACTAGGAAGACTGAACAGAACAACACTCACTACAGAGAACAACCTAGAAATTTAAGTAGAGAAATAATCTGACTGGTAAATTGAAGAAAAATAAATTACAAAGCAGACAGCAAAAAATTATTCCATTTTTATCATATATATACACCCACACACACACATATATATATATATATATATATATATATATGTATATATATATACACACACACACACACAAAGGTGCTGTCGAGTCAGTTACAACTCACAGTGATTCCATGTACAACAACAGAAGGAAACACTGCCCAGTCTTGCACCATCCTCACAATTGTTGCTATGTTTGAGCCCATTGTTGCAGCCACAGTGTCAATCCATCTGGTTGATGATCTTCCTCTTTGTCACTGACCCTCTGATTTGTAAAGCATGATGTCCTTCTCCAGGGACTGGTCACTCCTGATAACATGTCCAAACTACGCAAGACAAAATCTTGTCATCCTCCCTTCTCAGGAGAATTCTGGCTATACTTCTTCCAATACAGATCTGGTCGTTCTTCTGGAAGTCCATGGTATATTCAATATTTTCACCAACACCATAATTCAAAGGCATCAATTCTTCTTCCTTACTCATTGTCCAGCTTTCACATATATATGAGTCAATTGAAAATACCATGGCTTTGGTCAGGCACACCCTGGACCTCAAGGTGACATCTTTGTTTTTTAGCATTTTAAAGAGGTTTTTAGCAGCAGATTTTCCTAGTGCAATACTTCATTTGATTTCTTGATTGCTGCTTCCATGGGTGCTAATTATGGATCCAAGTAAAACGAAATCCCTGACAAAGTCTATCTTTTCTCCGTTTGTCGTGATGTTACTTATTGGTCCAGTTGTGAGGATTTTTGTTTTCTTTATGTTGAGGTGTAACCCATACTGAAGGCTGTAGTCTTTGATCTTCATCAGTAAGTGCTTCAAGTCATCTTCTCTTTCAGCAAGCAAGTTTGTGTCATCTGCATATCGCATGTTGTTAATGATTCTTCCTCTAATCCTGATGCCATGTTCTTCTTCAAATAGTCTAGCTTCTCAGATTATTTGCTCAGCGTACAGATTGAATAAGTATAGTGAAAGGATACAATTCTGACAGACATCTTTCCTGATTTTAAACCATGCAGTATCCTGTTCTGTTCGAATGACTGCCTCTTGGTCTGTGGATAGTTTTCTCATGAGTACAATTAAGTGTTCTGGAATTCCCTTTCTTAGCAATGTTATCCATAATTTGTTATGATCTGCAGTCAAATGCCTTTGTATGGTCAATAAAACATAGGCAAACATCTTTCTGATATTCTTTGCTTTCAGCCAGGATCCATCTGACATCAGTAATGATATCCCTTGTTCTACGTCCTCTTCTGAATCCAGCTTGAATCTGACAGTTTTCTGTCAATATACTGCTGCAGGCATTTTTGAATTATTATCAGCAAAATTTTACTTGCATGTGATATTAAGGATAATGTTCAATAATTTGCACATTCTGTTGGATATACAGGAGCTCATAAAAATATATACATATGGAACAATATATAATACAATGTTAACAGCAGTTATCTCTGGGAAATAGAATTATAAGTTATTTTTATTCTTTTCATTTTGCTTGACTGTTTTATAAATTATCTAAAATCAGTACTAGGAGCTCTGGTAGCGTAGTGGCTAAGGCCAGAAGGCTGGCGGTTCAAACCCACCAGCCACTCCTCAGAAAGAAGATGGGGCAATCCACTTCCGTAGTGATACTGCCTCGGAAACCCAAGGAGTGGTCGCTATGAGTTGGGTCAGACTTGACGGCACATAACAACAACAACAACAAAATCAGTACTAAGGAAAAAGTCTCTAAAGAAGTCATCTGATGTTCTCCTATTTCTGGAGTTGAAGCCTACAGTCTTCTGAGCAGAGCATAACCAGAAATGGTCAAAATTATGAAAAATAAACAATCATCTCCTTTCAATACATAGCATAGTAATGAAAAGGGCTTACAACAAATTAAGTTTCAGTGAAATGCTCCAACTTTAGGCTCAGCATAAAAGCACTCATTTTCTGTTTCTTGCTAGGCTTAAGATGTTTGGTTACAGGCTCACTGAAGCGAGATGACACCAGACTCTTCCCAGCTCACCCAGGACACAATTATCAGTGTGGCAGGTAAGGCTAAATTTTGCAAAGCGCCACCCACTGACTCTGCTTGCAACAATACATGAAAACCACATTAACAACTTCTTAATGTTTCCTCCTGGGTGCTGATTTTGTACATGGCTCTCATTCTGTAAAACTCAAATATGGTCTATTTCTTTTGGGGAGTAAAATGCACAGAAAGTACTCTGGGTCAGTAGTAATGGGTAGGGGATTCTGTTGAAATGTCTGAAAAGTTCCTATTTCCTTGGGCTCCCGTGCTCTAAAGACTTTGCCCAAGTGACTCTCTTGGTTATAAAGCTGTTCACTGTGAGGTCCAAACCCACCTTTCTCTGTTTGACTTTCTGAAGCTGTGACTGGGACACTGCCACCTACACTTCTGCTTCACCAGCTGTTCCTTGTTAGCACAAAGTGCAACCACTGCTGTGGAGTCAGATCCAACTCATAGAGACCCCTCCTTGGGTTTCCGAGGCAGTATCACGACGGAAGTAGATTGCCCAACCTTCCCTCCGAGGAGTGGCTGGTGGGTTTGAACCGCCAGCCATCTGGTTAGCAGTCAAATCAATAGGGAGCACAAGAGAGGCTATAAAGATAGAGGAAGGAGAAGGGACTTGCCTATGCCCATTCACTTACTGTTTCCATCACATCACCCCAGTACCATGTCTTCATCCTGACAGTGACATTTGCGCCCTTTGAGAAATCAGCACTAGCTGAGCAGAACCCCTTCTCCTGGTGTTTAAATTGTACCAATCCCAACCTCTTCCCTGTGTTCTCCTAGCCCTAGGGATAGGAACAACTTTCCACAGTTATTACCTCTGCAATATCTTAGGGTCCCCCTTTTGCCTCTCTGGATCTCCAATACCAGTTTAAAAATTCATTATATAAATTTTCTCTGTTAAAACATTTAGCTAGTATGGTTTCTCTCTCCTGACTAGACCTGACAGATACAACGAAACAATTCAGCATCAAAATGGCAAGGGGCACATTATTAATAGGAAATACTAGGCAACTGTCTTCCCTTCTAACAGTTTGACTTGTAACTGAGGAGCCCAAACACATAAATGAAACTATGTGTATTCACAACACATGCACATTAATAAGGGCAGTTATATAGATCTTTTAAGAATAGGTGCCAGCTGAGTCTAGAATAAGAGCTCTGGTGGCATAGAGTCCAGAATGAGCTAAGCCATTAGTTAGTTCCAAACAATGTCAAGAAGGAAATGAACTTTAGGGGTGAGTGATATAATGTCTCAGAAAAGAAGGAAGGTCATTTCTGGTGTGGGCAATGACATTTACATAGGCTCAAATGGGAGAACAAATGAGTCACAGGTACAAAGAAACTAGGACAGAGCCTTCATCATCAGCCTCCTCCCCAGCACTTAGCACAGAGCCTTGGAGACAACTGATGATCAATAAATATTTGCTTAGTTATTGAACTGAATGGTTATGTCTAGTTTGTTTTGTTGGTATGGAAAGGTTAGGTAATCTTGTCTTCAGAAGTCTTGTTTATGAGGGGCAATTCAGAAGCATAGTAGGTTTATGCTAATGGGACCTAGGTTTTTTCCCCTACTGTGTGGGAAGTATGGTAGGAGGGTGGGAAGTTTGGAGACAGCCAGGAGCTATTGCCTAAATGCAGAAACAATCCCTGGACTTCAGCACTAACTACAGAAATAACAAGGAAATGGAAGAAAAGACAAATGTGAGGAAGAGTCTGCAGTACCTGGAGATAAACATAGACAAAAGATAAGAGAATAGGCCATCACTCCAATGTTAGGAATCTGAGATGGGAGAAAAGCTTGTGTGGGAATGCACAGGATTTGGGGACCAAACAGAGGTATCAAACTCAGTGTTTACTTTAACATGTTGATGGGATGCTCTAATGGAGATTTCCCAGAGACAGAAGGGGAAACTGATAGTAAAGGAAAGGAGAAAATGTGAGATCTGGAAAGGAAGATAGGTAACACACATATACACGTATATTGCAACTGAGTGACTAGACAGTCAGCAGTGTCAGAAGAGAAGGGAATCCAAAAGAAGAAATGCTCACATACCTGGAGGACTTATTCAATTTACAAAGACCAGGTTTTTAGCTCATAGACTGGGAAAACACACACACACACACACACACACACAAATGGCTTTTAACTAAAGCTGGATGGATTTAGATGAAATTCAATATTTACTGACAATGACAGCAATTACAAAAATCTCCTTCTCTAGACTTCTCTAAAAATAAAATTGATTCTCATTTGTCTGGGGTGGTGTGACTGTGGACCTGCATAAACTTAACTCTAAAAAATATATATATTATTTGAGTTCCTTCTAGCCTTATGATTTCCTAGAAGGACTTTCAGTTGTGGGTTAATTCACTCAAGGTCATGTACAATGGGAGCCAACCAGAAATCAATTTGCCAAGTGTGAAGTGGATTTTATCTCATATAGTCATGTCATATTTATCTCCTTCAAAGAAATAATAAAGGCAGGGAATGCAGCCTCTCCAGTGACTGGCACTTCCCTGCTGTGATGCTCTTGACTGACCTGTCCTCAGTAACCTCTTACTACCCTCATGGACCCTGAGCAGCAAACATGTTGGGAAGCCATGATGGAGAAGACAGATGCCAACCAACTTACTTTTCTCAGAATGATTAAAACTTTGGTACTTTCTGCCACCTCCAGTCAAAGAAATGGAACTCCCCAACACAACACTAATAATAGTGAATAATCATTTCTGAACTGTGGCACTTCATTGCATCCCTGTGGGAAGGGTTTTTCAGACATCATTTTATTTAATCTTCGCAATAACTCAATGAGATAGACACGATCATTATCCCTATTTTATGGATAGGGAAAAGAAATGGTAGCTAAGTAACCTGGCTTCAGATCCTGGGCTTTTTACCACTGTGCTGGTGGCGTAGTGCTGAAGGCATTTGAGTGCTAACCAGAAGGCTGGCGGTTCAAACCCACCAGCCACTCCTTGGAAGGAAGGATGGGCAATCTACTTCCGTAGTGATACTGCCTCAGAAACCCAAGGAAGGGTAGCTATGAGTCGGATCTGATTCGACGGCTGTGAGTGTTTTTTTTTTTTTTTGGTTTATGGCCACTCCTCATCCCATCCCATCCAATATGATGGTGATGAAGTAAGTATTGCAAAGAAAATGGCGGTAGTTTTAGACCAGTAATTCCCTAACAATATCCTGAATTATCCAAGATAAGAATTTATTTTTGTAGAAGTTTCACACAATGCACATACACAGAGAGACTGGTGAGTTTCGATCACCTTGGTGAGTCCATGATCACTTAAAGAGAGCTGTTGTGTTTTAAGCCTCAGATATAGACTGAGGAGCTGTGAATTTTCAAGTCTCAGCACCAATACTAAGCATCTCTCCACCTCAGCCTCAGTTCCCTCACCTGTAAAGATGGTGAATACCTTCTAGCGTCATAAGAATTATGTAAATGTGTAAGGACATACTTTGAAAATTGTACAGTGCTAGGCAAACACAACTAGAATTTGATCAAACTGAATAATCTCCTCCTCCTCCTCCTCCTCCTCCTTCTCCTTTTTCTTCTTCTTTTGAAGCAAAAGAGGCACTGAGCAGAGAAGTGGGTCTGGTACCACTGACTGTCTTGCAGGGAAAGAGGGATGGAGGTGCCCACAGAGGAGGGACAGAAGCAACAGCTGTTTACAATGGTTTGTTTTGTTTTGTTGTTCTGTCAATACCCATCTTGCCCTTCCCATTATTAGGGTTTTTTACCTAGGTTTTTTTTTAATTATTTATTTTTTGCCTTCCCCTTCACCCAAGTTAGTGTGTCTACCCTCTAGTCTAGTGGTTTACTCTCCCTTTCCCTCCCACTCCTGGTAACCATCAAAGAATATTTCTTTCTGTGCTAAACCTTTTTCTTGACATTTTACAATAGTGATATCATACAATATTTGTCCTTTTGTAATTGACTAATTTCACTCAGCATAATATCCTCTAGGTTCATCCATGTTATGAGATCTTTCACAGACTCATTACTGTTCTTTAACGTTGCATAGCATTCCATTGTGTAGGTACTAAAATTTGTTAATCCATGCCTCCGTTGATGGGCATTTAGGTTGTTTCCATCTTTTTACTATTATGAATAGTGCTGCTATGAACATGGGTGTGCATGTATCTGTCCATGTCACGGCTCCTGTTTCTCTAGGATATATACTTAGTAGTAGGATCACTGGATCATGTGGCATTTATATTTCCAGCTTTTCAAGGAAGCTCCATAGTGTTTACCATAGTGGTTGCACCATTTTACAGTCCCACCAGCAGTGAATGAGGGTTCCGGTTTCTCCACACACTCACCAGCATTTGTTGTGTGTGTGTGTGTGTGTATGTGTGTAACTTTGTTATTAGTACTGGGGTGAGATATCTTTTTTTCCCCCTAATTTGCATTTCTCTAATGGTTAATGATTGCAAGCATTTCCTCATGTGTTTGTTGGCTGCCTGAATGTCTTTTCTGGTGAAGTTTCTGTCCATGTCCTCTGCCCATTTTTTAATTGGATTATTTGTGACTTAACTGCATCTACCCCATCTTGTTGCTGTCACGTCAATTCTGATGCATGGCTACCCCATGTGTGACAGAGTAGAACTGCTCCATAGGATTTTCTTGGCTGTGATCTTTATCAAAGCAGATCACCAGGCCTTTCTTCTGTGACACCGCTGGGTGTCAACCATTAGGTTATTAGTCCATTGCAAATAGTTTGCACTATCCAGGGACCTTATCTCCCCCCATATGAGGCATAACAAGGTTAAAGTAATAGCATTTATTCCAGTAGGGAATAGTATCATCTTTCAATGGTATGAAAAAATTTCATGTTATTCCTACTTCACACAACATAATAAGCTCTTCTATTTCCAGTGGGGTACAGTTACTAAAATTACAGTAATGATGCCCCCATCACCATCTCCAACACACGCACGTAAAACTTGGCTTTGAGGGCCCCAGCTTGTAGTTCTAACTGGAAATCACTGCTTATGTATTTGGTAAGAAACTAACTTAGCTTTGCAGTTAAGGAAACAAAGGCTTTGTTTGGAATTCTTGGGAAACTGGGTTTTCATTCTCCTTTTCACTGCTTTCCAATGATCAGTCAGCCTAGAACTAAATTGGACCTCCCACTGCCTCACACACATCCTGTATTTTCTAAAGCAGAGAGAAAGGCAAAGAAAACAGGTCTTTTGTTGATAAAGACAAGGGAAGTTTTTCTTTTTCATTGAAGAGCCAATGGGAAGCATACAGAGAGGAGAAAAACAATGGACTACTACTGGGCTTATCTCTTGAATGCACCCGCTTGTGACAATCCAGTGAATGTCAAGACTGTTGGTATTTGACTGGAAACAGAATACCCTTTGAGAAGCTCTTTGAGATCTTGCAGAGGCGGAGATAAAAGAGAATCTAGTGTGGCATGCAATAACTTAGGAAAGTGCATTGATATTGTCTTATTGAACACGTGATGGGATGAAGATCAGGGGTACTTGCAACCTTACTTGAAGGAGTACATCTTGAACAAAATATGTATGTTACCAAAATCTTTTCTTATACTGTCATGCTTTAAAATACCTTAGCCCCCAACCTCCTCCCAACCCCAAAACAAGAGAAAGATTAGGAAAAGGATCAGCCTACAGACCACTCCTAATTCAGAGATGCCTATTCTCTGAGCCCTTCTCTTATCTTCTATTCATGAGCTGACGTCCTACAACATAACCCAAAACATCCCCCCAGCACCTAAGCAGGAGAAGATCTGGACTTTATTTTCGATTTTGACACTGAAGATACCATGTCCATCCTCCCCCTTCATCATATTGGACATCAATATTTTGGACAACACCCAAAGTTCATACAAAATAGAATAATGAGCGTGGGGAAGAAGGCAAAAGAGCAAGTTTCTGAATTTTACTTGTTTAACTAGGATGTTAGTAAAAACAACACTCTAACAAATGAATCTTAAAATTTCAATGGTGTCATATCCTAAAATTTAGTTATCATTGATGTAGCAGTCAAATAAGGGTGCACTCCTAGGCAGCAGGGAGCACCACTCCATGCAGTCTTTCAGGGGCCAGGCTGACAAAGGCTCTGATGTGTTGAACATCTGACTTTTGAGGTCTCCGTAAATATCAACATCCATTTAGCAGTCAAAGAAACAAAAAGAGTCATTCTTGGGAGGCTTCTACGATCAGACCTAGTAGAGAAACATACATCCCACTAGCTGGAACTCATCACTTGACAACACTTAACTGCAAGGGAAGATGGGAAATGTAGTCTTTGTGTTAAAAAAAAAATAGAGGGGCAGGAGAGAGAAAAAACAAACTTGATGATCAAACACAAGCAGTAGTCTCTGCCATAATTGATAAGAAAATGCAGGATGATAGATGTGTGTCTAATCTAGGAAAGAAATATGGAAGGAACATTAACCATTGCACATTGACTCAAAATCCCCACTCCTAAAGCAGAGTCTAAAGTAGCCCTCTTGTATCAGTTAGCTACTACTACATAATGTACCACCCCAAGACTGAGTGGCTTCAAACAACATTCATGTATAGCTCACCTGATGATGGGTAGGCCAGAGGTCATCTAACCTTGCTTGGACTCATCATGCATCTACAGGTGGGCTCGTCAGCTAACATGCCTGCCATTCATCTGGGAGCTCTACTCTAGGCTGCACTCAACTAAGCACCTTAAGGGGGGGCAGCCCTGCTCAACTTGTCTTTCATGTTCCACCATGAGACCAATGAGATGACCTGGGTATGATAGAAGTGCAAGAGAACTGACTGAAGCACACAAAACCTTCTGAGGCCCAAGCTCAAAACTGGCCCCCATCACTACTAGCTCATTCATTCTATGGCCAAAGCAAGTCACATGGCTGAGATCAGAATTGAAGGATGTGGAAATAGGCTCAGCCTCTTTAATGGGAGTAACTGCAAAGGTGCCTTGTAAGGAACATGGACACAGAAAGGACTGAAGAATGGGGCCATTAATGCAATAAACCTCAACCCCCCCGCCATTCCCAACTGAAGCTACTCTAACAGAGATTATGCTCAAAGGAATATTGATGGTTATATTTCTGGTGAGAGTGAGCACATTGGCTTCTAATCACCTCTAATATGCAATCTCCACAGCAAACATGCAAACAGGAAAACAACACTGGCTGGTGAGAAGTCAAAGCTGCCTGTCTATTGCCAAGCATTAGTCATCCCTGCTAACATCAACGATTGTGAAAATGATGTTGCTGATTCAATTCTAATTAAAAAAGGGCATTTGTAATGTAGGCTTACTTTAAACTCACCCACAATTTAAGGGAAAGTCTTACTCTATGGGACCAAAGTTTCCATAAGCAATTGTCATTACTGGAGGGAAGAGGGCTGTGAGTTCAATGGGAGGCTCAGCAGCCTCTGAAAGACACCCAAGAAATCTAAACCAGGACCATGAAGAAGAGAGCTCCAGTTTGTTTTTCTCACTTGTCTAGCTTCAGAACACCAGCGGCTATTAACATTGATCTATCCAGACTGCATTTATAAAGATCTGTAAACCGATCAGAGGGGAAATTAAATTAGACTGCAATTCTGTGGCACTCTCAAGAACATGAGCTTGCAGGAACTCTCAGGAGGGCCAATTAGGACCATCATGGCCTATCTGGCCATGGAATACAAACATGTTCGCTCGCCTTCCATGCAGCCTGAAGTGCTACTTGGGTTAGTGCTGCTTCTGTCTGGAGGTACTGATCACACACCAAGATTAGGACACGCCTAAAGTAATCCTGTTAGCCAAACTGGGCTGGGGAATAGAGCCAGCTCAGTGATGCAGCTAGGATTAATGTCAGAAAACTGGTAATATGGGCTCCAATGGGGAAAGAAAATGGAGCTCTGCCGATTGGCCACTGGGAGCAGGAAAATTAGTGAGACAAAAGCAGCACGGTCAATAACGCTCAGAAGCCCCACCTCACCTAGTTCAAGTTCAGGGTTAGTTTCTAAAATACCAGGTTACCAAAGCAAAGGGACATTAGCTCATCCGGCATCTGCTTCTCTATGTGAAGTGCTTGAACACGTTTTATTTCATCTTCATAGCACCGCTATTTTACAAGTATGTAAACTGAGGCTTAGGGAGTTTGGGGAAATTACCCAAGATCACAAATCAGCCCTGGGATTCAGGTCCAGATCAGCCTGACTCCAAAGCCCATGTTTTTTCCACTATATCATACAATCTGTGTTTCTAAGGAAATGAATGAGATACAGAGAAAGCAGAAAAGGCTTAGAGCAAGCAAGGGCATGAGACCTCTTGCATTGCATCAAGTAAGGAAATCTTTAATTAATGGTATGGGTGTTGGCAGCAAAAGCTGAAGGAAAGTGTGTGAGAGAGGAAAGGAGCCTGTACATGATGAAAAAGAAGGCCAGAAAGCACTGTGCGGTGCTAAACCAGAGGTACGGCCCAGGGATGCTCTCTGTTGAGAAGCATGGGGTCAGAAAGACACAGCTGATTGGGCAGATGAAGGAACACATTGAATTTGGAAGAATTCTCCAAAGGTAGAGGTCTTGGGCCTATTTCACTCCCTGGCAGAGTGGACTGGAAAATGATATGGCCATGTTGGCGTTGACAAAGATGTGGCTGATGGTCTGGGCTGGCCTCCAGGAAGACTTAACTTTTATTCCAGTCGCCCTCGAAACAAAATGATAAGTGACATGCTCAACATCTATATCTAGAACCTAAGTTCTCTAGAATCATCTCTCATCTTCCTGAAATGTGATCAACTCTTTCACCTCCTGCTTCGGTGATACGGAACTATTCTTGTTTGGAATGTCAAGAATCCTGTCCTTCAGGTATTTAAGCAAATTGTTCCCTCTACCAGAAATACCATTCTCCTCCCCTCACTCCCAATCTCAGTTCCAGCTATGATTTAGCCTCACCAATTGGGCCCTTTGTTCATCCCAATTCCAGCTCCAACACTAACTTGGAACACAGCCCAATTTACTTCTTGCTGTGAACTCTGGGATGCTCCACCCAGATCCCAGATTCAATGAAGGGCTAGTTGACTCAGCTGCTGGGAGTGCTGTCAGTAGACAGTCTTCAGCAGGAGAGAACCACCTAACCTACATTTATGCTCATCCCTGCAGTGGCCTAGGAGCTCTGGTGGTCCAGGCATTTGACTGCTAACTAAAAGATCAGCAGTTTGAACCCACCAGCTGCTCCATGGGAGAAAGATGAGGTACTCTGCTGTCATATAGATTTACAGCCTTGGAAACCCTAGGGGGCAGTTCTACTCTGTCCTAAAGGGTCCTAGGAGTCTGAATAGACTGGATGGCAGTGGGTTCGGTTTTTTGGTTTTGCAGTGGCCTGTAGCCAATGATTGATCAAATCAAACCAAACCAAAGTCACTACAGTCGAGTCGTTTCCAATTCATAGTGACCCCTCCTTGGGTTTCCAAGGGTGTATTACTACGGAAGTACATTGCCCAATCTTCCTTCCAAGGAGTAGTTGGTGGGTTTGAACCGCCAGCCTTCTGGTTAGCAGTCAAATGCCTTAGGCACTATGCCACCAGAGCTCCTTAATGCAGGAATATTAAGGCCTGGCCATCTTTGCCTAAACTGGGACAACTATGAAGGGCCCTATGTCCTCCAGAGCTGTCCATGAAGTTGGTCAAGGCTGATATTGGCCCTGCATCAGTTTTACTTCTCCCTTTACCCACTTATGTTGCCTCCCCAGCCCCTTCCACAGGTGTGGCTCCCACTGGCATTCTTTAATAAACATCCTTCACACTCACCTCCATCTCAGAGTCTGCTCTCAGGGAACCCAAACTGCGACACTTTTGGACCCTACAGAAGAGGGAGTTAGTGGTAAAATGGGAGAGGAGTGCAAAGATGGGGCTGTGGTAAGCACTCATCACCAATAGAGTCCATCAAAACATTTAATTATCTTTCCTATTTTCCTTTCAGTAAATTCCAGAACGGTGCCAATTTGGGTTTAGTCATGAAAACAAAGACTCCACATTTTTTAAAAATATGGGATTTAACAAAGAAATCAGAACTTATACTAATATATGAGGAGTTGGGGGAGTGAAGATCTAGAAAAGTTACGGTCAGAAGATGGAAAGAAGAGTCACTAAGGATGTCACCTGAGGCACTGAAGTGGGCAGAGAAGAAGAAAGTGAAGAAATTCAAGAAGCCCATTTTTGGCCAACAGAGTGAGAATTCCCGGAGAGGTCTGTGAAGCTGCTGCATCAGCTAGGACCAATGCATGTCACAAAGCTGCTATACCTTAGCTCCACAACATCGCAACAATTACAGCTTCCACTTCATTTCCACCTTCCAAATTTCATAGAGTATCTTTCATTCTACAGGAAAGAAGATTCTGAGAGATGTAGTTCCCAGCCTTAGACAGGAGTAATGGTGGAGCCAGTCGACACAAACAATCCAGAACAACTCTCAAACCAAATAATTAGGCTCATCTGCCCAAATCGATGAGTCATGGTCTGTCCTCTTTATCTCTCCCCGCTTCGGGTGGCTTCATTACTCTTCTGTTCGCTACATAACTCATTATTTTTCAGTAGGACCTCTGGACTAAAATGGCATGTCTGTTCTCTCCATATACAATGGATGTGGCTCACCCAAAATTACTGATTTCTATGGAAAAAAGGACAGAAACCAACAAGTGGCTTAAGAGTGGGAGAATTTAGAGGAAATCAGAATAATATGTGGCATAGGGTCAGCTTTCTTCTCTTTAGTCTTAATTACCCAGAATGACGAGCACTTATTAACCCAGGAACAGCCTACAAAGGTCACAGCCATGATGCAAAATTTATTCTGTGGTATCAGAGTCAGAAAGAAAAGCAGCTCTTGTGAAAATAGCTCACATTCTCATCCACATGGGCCTTCACCCACATTGAATTTAGCAAACTCCGAGGGTTCTTTTGCATCATTCTCATTTCTGACTACAAAACACAATTTGCTAAATTGTAACCTTAACAACCCAATTTGCCCATTCTGGCAGGGAACAGATTAGCAGATAGTCCACTAAGTAGTTTTAACATCATATATTATTGGTTCCCTGAGAAATCTTTTCTTCAAGTCCCTCTTCTGGGAAACATGAACAGTACCTTTCCCTGGGACACTGGATAAAGCTAAAAGAAGAAGGGGTAGCAAGGCTCTTTCTTTCTAAACCTCAAGTCAAATATTTAGATTTCTTTTAGTGTTTGATTTGTTGTGTTTGTTTTCATTTTAAGTGTGCCTCAGGACCTTGTTACTCAAAGTGTGGTCCTTGGCCCAACAATATCAGCACCACCTGGGAGCATATTGGCCTCTCCCCCAAACATGCTAAATCAGAATCTGCATTTTAACATGACCCCCAGGTGTGTCCTAAAAAGTGAAATTGTCACTAGCAAAGGTGTTAGATTTTCATATACCTGAGGGCTTCATAATGCCTAAGGCATCTGACTACTAACCAGAAGGTTGGTGGTTCAAACTCACCAGCCACTCCATGGAAGCAAGACTGGGCAATCTACTTCCATAAAGAGCCTCAGAAACCCAATAGGGGTCACTAAGAATTGGAATCAACTCGTTGGCAGTGGGTTTGGGTTTTTTTTTTTTTTTTTTTTGCTTGCTTGTTTGAGGGCTTCCTAATGGAAATTATTTGTGCTACATGGTCTCCCTGTTCTAAGCTAATGGTTTTTACTCTATGGGAGAACAGGAGACTCTTTTGCCTTGAAACTTGAAACTTAATCATCTTGAGCACTCTCATAAGCTCCAGACCCCAACTGAAGATCTAGATTCAGAACTGAGGGCAACCTGATGACATTACCATATTCAGAACTCCCTCACTGAACTTTGGCCCCATCCTTTCTACTCTTCCTCCTCCAGGTGGACTTGGGGCCATTTGGTTTTGCAGGAGAGATTTCCAGATGGTCTGAATGATTCAGAGTCCTGGAGGAAATTTCCACATCTGAATTTAGACAATAATCATCATAGCATGTTCTGGTAGTACTGTGTCCACACCTCCTCAAATCTCTTTACCATTTACATGCACACCTGCTTCAGGTGGGTGTGATTTCACTTCCAACAGCCAGCCCCTGTGTGTTTTGCTTAGTGGACTACCCTTTGTCTATCAGAACCTGACTCGTCTGTGTGCATGGAGCCCTCACCCCCTCCACAACCCTTAACCTATGACTGACTGGAGGAGAAGACAAATAATTGAGCTTCCCTGGGCACTGACTGGGCAACTCTGAAGTGTGAACTATGCTGTTTCCAGAACTTTCCATGCAGGACTTTATTTGATACCATACACTTGCTTGACCTCCTTCCCATTCTGGTCCTACTTGCCTGATGGCTTTTCCTAGAAACATTTACTAAATCACTTTCACATGAGCCCTTATCTCAGACTTTGCTTCTGGGGAATCTAAGACAGCAACCTTCATGGCCTCCCTTCTTGTATGCTATGGTTTGTAAATTATTACAAAATGAGGTTAATTCTTCTATATTTTTATTGAGCACCTTCTCTGTGCCAAGCAGTAGTGATCATGAGAGATATGGTCTCTGCCTTCGGAGTACTTATATCTTAGCAGAGAAGATAGACTTTAAAGTCTGGTGAATGTTATGATCAGTTGTATAATATAATTATCGATAAGATGAAGACAAATTCATTTCAGAAGCTCAGCTTTTCTTCCTAGTAAGATCTGAGAGAAATGGCACCTAAGGGCTTCAGACAAGAGACAATTCTTACATATAATTTCTTTAAAAAATCCATACCTTTAGTCATTAATTCAACAAGTTTCTTGAGTATGTACATCTTCAAGCACTGTGGATATAAAAATGAATAATACATAATTTCTTGCATCAAGAAGATAACTTACTTAGAGAAGAAAAGCAAATTCACAAAGGGATCAGTACAAAACAATGTAGTGAGCACAGTTGTCAAAATCAGTCCAGTGTGCTTTAGGAACACAGAGTATAAGTGTAACTGTTGTCCATAAGTTGTACACCTATAAAAAATTGAATTGGCAGAAGCTGTATGATAGATATATTTACAACAACAACCACAAAAACAAAGAAGAAGAAGAAGAGAAATTGCTGAGGCTGCTTATGTTCAACCAAAGTCATGAGATTTGGTTCCTTGGTTTGGAGGTTCAGGGTCACGGTTTCATGGGATATCCCAGTTAACTGGCCAAATAGCATGTTTAATGCTTCTATTCTACCTCTTAGTTTATTGTGCAGTTCCTGGGGCCTTAAAAGCTTGTAAACAGCCATTCAAGGCACAACAACTGGTCCCTACTTGCCTGGAGCAGCAGAGGAAGAAGGAGAGTGAGGAATAAGAGGAGTAAGTGGAATGTGTAGCTAATTGCCTCCATGAAAAACTGCCTCCTTTGCCATGAGACCAGAAGAATTGGATGGTTCCCAGCTACCATTACTAAACATTTTGATCAAAGATTCTACAAAAGAATACTGATCAAAAGGGGAGAAATGCAGAACAGGATTTCAAATTCTCATAGACTCCAGACTTTCTATTTCCCCAAGATAATCTTTAAGCCTTAAACCAAAAATATCCCCTGGAGTCTTCTTAAAACCAAACAACAATGTTGTTGTTGTTGTTGTTATGTGCCGTCGAGTCGGCCCCGACTCATAGCGACCCCTCCTTGGGTTTCCGAGGCAGTATCACTACGGAAGTAGGATTGCCCAACCTTCCTTCCGAGGAGTGGCTAGTGGGTTTGAACCGCCAGCCTTCTGGTTAGCAGTCAAGTGCTTTAGCCACTATGCTACCAGATAGTCTAGCTTAACTAGTAAAAAATGTCTGCCTTGAGCATTACACTCTTTTAAGAACTATCCCTTTGGGATCAAATTGACAACAGCCACTCAAAAGATTAGATAGGAATCTTAAGGGGCACCGAGTTTATGTTAATGTGGAGAAACAACTCAGAAAAGGAGGGTGAGAACGGGTGTACGACTCGAATATAAATTATACATATATAATATAAATCATACATACAGAAACTGTTGAATTGGTGCATGTTTTGCTGTGCATATTCTCAGTAACAACAATGGCAAAATATATATTTTTTTTTAAAAAAAGTACAACATAAGGAGTGGGAAAAGAGGAGGGTGCAGATTGAGACAAATGAAGATAAAATAACACAGAAGCTTCCATGCCATGTGAAATACCAGACATTATCCAGAGGGTAATCTGTGAAAGCAATAATTTTAAGCACAAATTGGAGGGACAATAGAGGCAGATTTTCATTTGAGACCAACCACTCTGCCAACAGTGTAGATGATTGCATTTACGGGGTACATTGAAAGCTTCAGACAGGGAGACCAGTCTGGAGCAATTAGAATAAAGATTTGAGCTAATGAGGGCCCGCTTTAAAATGGAGAATAGAGATAGATTTGAGAAATGTGTAGAAAGTAAATCAGCACATCTGACAAGTAGTGTGTTTTACCTCAAAATATATGATATACAGAAAGCATTAACTTCCACAGTAGACCCCAACCATTGGCCCTGGGTGTGCCTGAGCTCTCATCCTGAATGATATAAGTCATACATGGAATTTTCTCAAGATTTGGGACGTCTCAAGGCTTGTATTGGGTAATGCACCTAGAAGCACAGCCAAGACAGGTCTAAGAGAATAAGAGATATTCAAGGCCAGATTTGAGAGCCAACTTCCGCTCTCTGATAAAAAACAAGGAAGCCAAGAGTGAACCACATCAGATAAGAAGTAAAATCAAGACAGATGGAATAATATGAAGTAGGCAAGTATTGAGTAGATCGAAAATGACATGTTGAGATAAAAAAAAAAATCAAAATTACTACTAACTAGTTTTCCTGGTGAATGGCCTTATTTAAAACAAAGATTTTTAAAGCACCCAGATTGCCCTCCAACTAGAAGGCATCATAAAGAGATATATTACCTATCCTACTGTCCTTAGCAGGTGGGTACCTAGCAGTATTCAGCAGGATCTCTGTAAATTCATTCTTCTCCTTTTATTAGTCATCATGACTGCTAACCAGAAGGCTGGTGGTTCAAATCCACAAGCCACTCCTCGGAAGAAAGACTGGACAATCTAGGAAACCCAAGGAGGGGTCGCTATGAGTCAGAATCAATTCCATGGCAGTGAGCTTGATTTTTGGTTTTATTAGTCATCAGTGCTAACACTTTCTCATAGTGTCTTCATGTCAAACTAAATTTGGCAAAACCAAAGGAGTTAGAGCACTGGCTCTCAATCTGGACCGCACAATGGAATTACCTGAAGAGCTACAACAAATACTGATGCCTGTATCCCAATACCAGGATTTGGATTGAATTGATCTGGGGTCAGACATCAGTATTTTTAAAAAACTCCTGAGTGATCTTGATGTGAAGCTAGAGTTGGGAGCTACTGTATGGAATCATCACCCATAAATGGCCCTGAAACTGGACTAGAGCAGTCAGTATCCTCTTTCCCATTCACCAGGAGACCTGTAGAGTCTAAGTGGGGACAAGCAACAACAAGACTGGAAATATCTCAGAATCATTTAGATTTATCCAAATTACCTTTTACCCAGCTCCTCCTTGGGTACCCTACCAAGAAAAAAAGAAAAGAAAAGAAAACCAAATTCACTGCCATCGAGTCAATTCCAACTCATAGCGACCCCCTTTGGGTTTCCGAGGCAGTAATTCCTTACTAGCTTGCCCAGTCTTCCTTCCGCAGAGTGGCTGGTGGGTTTGAACTGCCAGCCTTCTGGTTAGCAGTCAAAAGCTTTAGGCACGATGTCACTAGAGTTCGTTTGGGTGCCATAGGTGTAAATTAAAGAAACAAATGCACAGCACTTGTGATTTCTCCAACAAGGAAGGGACTATCAGCAAAATGGACACATTTCTAAATACCAGAAGGGATCTCAGTTCTCTTCTCACTGCAAATTAAAACTAAAAGGGAGTGAGCCACTTTTTCTTGAAGAAATTGCCTCACTGACTTTTGGAAGGGGCAAAAATCATTGAGGATAAAATGTAATGATAGCATGCAGAGATGTAAAGTACTAAAATTAAATAGGGAAATATGTAAACACATTATGCCGGAGTGAGAAAGAGCTAAATATACCCTGGTTGTCAGAGAGGATGGCAAAATTGAAGGATGATGCAAGGAATCTCATGGTATTAATGAAAATGCTCTTCCAATGATTTAGTACTCATGTTACAATGAAAAGATCTGCCATGGAACATTAAAAAATATATATGAATTTTAAGTGTGGAGTGACTCCAAGCCAAAGCCAAATCTTAAAATATAAGGGCTAAATTTTATGAAGTGCTCTGTGTGCAGAGTATTTTATTCCCACGACGAAACTAGAAAGTAAATATAACCTGTGTAATAAAAAATTTGGTTGGCTTTTGTCCCTGGTTCCAGGGAGGCAACCTCTAAACTCTTGGAATTTCCCTACTGATTGGTATGTCTTTGTTATTCATGATGGGTCCCTTGGACCACAGCTGGTAATTTATGCTAACAAGATGACTCAAGATGCCAAAAAGACTAAACAGACTTGGAGCTGTGAGCCATATGATATCATCCCAACCTCTGGATAGGGAAGTGGGGCTGGAGATTGATGTGGTCAATGATTACATCAATCATACTTGTGTAAAGAAATCTCTATAAAAATCAGGAAACTAAGGTTTTGGGGGAGCTTCCCTTGCTTACAATATTCTGTGTACTGTCACATTGATGTGCTGGGATGGTGATGTGTCTCTGAAGACAACAGAAACTTCACCTTTGGGACCCTCTCAGACCTCACCCTATCCTCTCCTGTGAGCTGGTTTTGAACTATAAACATCGTAGCACTTTCATGAATTCTAGTGAATTCTGTAACATGAGAGCATAGTGAAAACCCCAAAATTATGACCAGTGGCTTGAGGACCCTGAGCTTGTGGCTGCTGTCTGAAGTGAGGGCAGTCTTGGAAGACTGCCCCTTAACCTGTGAAGTTTGACACAGCTCTGGTAGTGGGTGCCAGCAGTCATTTGCATCACTATTTTTTCTTTCTTTCTTTCTTTCTTTTATTGTGATTTGGGTGAAGATTTACAGAGAAAATACACTTTCCATACAGCAGTTCACATACACTTTATCTCATGACATTGACCACAATTTACCACAATGCAACAGCTCCCCTTCCACTTCCTTCCCATAGTTACCTCTTCCCTGTGTCCATCCCTCCATGCACTCCTGCCCCCTGAGATGTATCCCGGTGCATAATCAGCCCTTCTTTCTCCCATGATTGTTCTCTCCAAGGAGTGTACCTACCTCAGGGAAATGTTCAACTCATAAGCTTGTCTATTGTTGGCTGGAAACCACATATGTGGGTTCAATTCCAGACCTGAAGGGCAGCTAGAGGCCATAGTCTCAGTGGTTCCACCAGTCTCTATCAGACCAGCAAACCTGGTCCCC
>NW_006921991.1:568608-570575 GCF_000298275.1 Orycteropus afer afer
TGAACATGGGTGTGCATATATCTGTTCTTGTCATGGCTCTCACTTCTTTAGGATATATCCCTAGTAATGGAATAGCTGGGTCAAATGATATCTCTAGTTCCAACTTTTGAAGGAATTGCCATACTGCTTTCCACAATGGTTGTACCATTTTACATTCCCCCCAGCAGAGTATGAGAGTCCCGATCTCTACACATCCTCACCAGCATTTGTTATTTTCTGTCTTGTTGAACTTGCTACTAGTCCTGGAGCAAGATAGTATCTCATTGTTATTTTGAGTTGCATCTCTCTAATAGCTAATGATTGTGAGCTTTTCTTCATATGTTTGTTGGCCACTTGAATATCCTCCAGTTTAGTTTTGTTTTAATATATTTAATATATTTTGGCAATAGAGTGGGTTTGCTACTCTGGTCACTAGTTTGGCAGCACTGAGGTAATCACCACCTGTCTCTGAGTGGATTTGGTAGAAGGTGGGAATGTGGGCATGAATCTCTAATTGCTGGTTGTGTAGAGCAGCTGAAGGCAGAGTGGGCCAGTTTTGACCACCATCTGTCATTGATGCAGTGGTGCTGGAGCAGGTGGTGGCACTCACTCAGTAGATGGGGAGGCAGGTGTAGTGAGTATGAGTAGTTGGGGTTCCTGACTCCCAAGTTATGGGGAAAAAATAACAGAAAAGAAGAGAAGAGGAAGAAAGAAAAAAGCATGTGGGTAAGAGGAAATAGCTAAGAAGAAAGGGGAAAAAAGAAAAAGTAATAAGACAAAAGAAAAAAAAAATGACACAGTGCTGGAGCAAGCACCAGCTGCCAAACACTGGCACTTGCAGTGGGAATGTGGCTGGCTCCTCAAGAGCATGCGCCACTGACCACAGAGGGGTGGAAGCAGGTACTGCTGACCATGGAGGCAGCTGAAGCAGGGTACCCACACCACAGGATCAAAAAAAAAAATGATGGATGATTAATAGGAAGAAAGAAAAGGAAAGGAAAAAAAAGGAGTGAGAGGAACAACGAAGAAAGGAAGAAAAAAAAGGAGTGAGAGTAACAACCAAGAAAGAGAGAAAAAGCAGCATAGGACTAGCAGTGGGAAGGGGTGTTTGACTGACTACCAGGTGGGTTGGCAAGGGGGAAGCACATCTCTGGTCACCAGGAGGTTGTATGGGTTAAGACGGGAGATCAATCTCTCATCTGTCTGGTCACCAAGCACCAATGTGGTTGCTGGTACTGTCCTGGGTGAGTGGAGCCAGTCATCTGGTTCCTGCCTGCATCAGAACACTGCTTACAATAATCTAAAATGGCTGTGCTGTGCCAGACCAGTTGGCAATTTGTTGCTTTGTATGTTTCCTTGTTTGCTGTTTTCCTTCAGTCCCTTTCTTTAACCAATATTTGATCTACTTCTTTATCCTTTCCTTTGAAGCTCTGGGTTTTAGGATTGTCTTTTTTATCTATTTCACTTGGTTTCTCAGGTCTTTGTGGTAGAGGATCTGGGTAGCATTCTTGCCTAGTATGCCATTTTGGATTTTCCCTGATAATTGTTCTCAAGCACATTTTTTAAAGGCTCAACCTTACTCATAATAAAAGAAGAGTAAAGCAAAACTACACTGATATGCAACAGTTCTCCTATCAGATTGATAATACTGAGAAGTTTGATAACATACTCTATTGAATTGATGTGAATAAAGAAGCTCTCTCACATATTGCTGCTTAGAGTACAAATTGGTAAACCTTCATGGAGTTGACCCAGCAATATTTATCAAAATTACAAACTCATATGCATGCTAAATCAATAATACTACTTTTGGGAATTTATCCTACAAATATTTTTGCATGCTTATTCATTGTGTCCCCAGGTGGCACAAATGATTAAGTGCTCAATTACTAGCCCAAAATGTTGGCGATTTGAATACACCCAAAGGTGCCTTGGAGACAGGCCTGGTGGTTTGCTTCTGAAAGGGCACAGCGTTGAAAACCCTGTGG
>NW_006921991.1:571019-575313 GCF_000298275.1 Orycteropus afer afer
TTGACTGCTAACCAGAAGGCTGGTGGTTCAAACCCACCAGCCACTCCTCAGAAGGAAGATGGGGCAATCTACTTCCATAGAGATACTGCCTCAGAAATCCAAGGAGGTGTCACTATGTGTCAAATTGACTTGATGGCAGTGAGTTTGGTTTGGTTTATGAGAGAAGTGAATTATCAGAACTTCTGAACTCCAAGGATGAAAAGGAAGTTAAAATAACTGAGAAACAGTGAGCTGATGCTTTTAAAATTCAGAGAGAAAATGATTAGGAACCTATAATTTATGCTTAGCTATACGACAAGTGTAAGAATAAAATACATTTTCAGACATGCAAAAATACAGTTAATTTACCACCTACACATCTGTATGGAAAAAAATCCTGAAAGAAATTATTCTAGAAAAATAAAAAAAAAGAAATATTATACATGAAATCTTGAGATCAAGGGAACAATAAGCAGTTAGCTATGACCCAGAAGAAGCACTGGAATTGGATGCCTGTGAAATCCTCTCTCGAGTTTGGTGACATGGATTTTTCAACAGGAGGAAGCCCCTGTAGTGAATATATTTATATAAATTCAATATTGCAAGTGCTATTTTACTTGTTTTAACATTTTAGAGTTAATCTAAGGCAAAGCTGAAGACAATTACAGAATAAACTTTTATAAATCTAGATTATGCAAAAACAATAATACAACAAAATCAGGTGATATCTGTGAGCCAAATTCCTCATCTTTCAGACTGGGATGTTAACAGATTATATAAAAAATTACTAAATCAAGGAATACAATTATATATTTATTATCTAAAATAATACTATTCAGCATCTAAAAAGCATTTTTAAAAAGGATTCTGTTCATTTTAAAACCTTTTATATGGTTTAATTTTTACCATGTGCAGTTAATTTTTAAAAGAGCATACAAAACCCAAAAGGAGAGTGGATAGAGGGAGTAACTTGCCCCAAATCACACATATATTGAATGATAGAATCCCATTCAATTCCAGTTCATCTAAATTCAAAGCAGGGTTGCAAGCCCTGGTTCAAAGTCTGATTGTCAAACTTGGGCATCCATCAGCATCATCTGGAGGGCTTGTTGAGTCACACAGATTGCTGGGCTCCTCCTCTAGGGTTTCTGATTCAGCAGGTGTGGGGTGGGGCCCATTAATTTGCATTTCTAACAAGCTTCCTGAAGATGGTGATGATGTTGGTCAGGAGACCAAGCTTTGAGAACCATTGCACTACACTGGTTGGTTGTTGGTATGTGCCGTCGAGTCGAACCTGACTCATAGCGACCCCTCCTTGGGTTTCTGAGGCAGTATCACTACAGAAGTAGATTGCTCCATCTTCCTTCCAAGGAGTGGCTGGTGGGTTTGAACTGCCAGCCTTCTGGTTAGCAGTGAGGTGCTACACTATAACTCCCATTTTTGAGATCAGCAATTTAGAAAAATAATTATTTTTAATAGTATCATGAGTTTTGACCACAGTGCTTTGCCTCTTGTCTTTTTTGACTAGATGAGAGAAATGGGGATTTTGTTTCCTCATCTGTGCTTACATGGATACCAGTGAAGAGAAGGTCTTTTGAATTAACCTATAATTTCAGTGATGTCCCCATCAGGAAAGCAGTTTCTACCACCAACTGTCTTCAATTTCTACATGTCACTTATGAGGCCAATGGAACAGCCACATCCAGGATTTAGCCCTCAGTTAAGGAGTTTTTGTGGCATAGTGCCTAAAGTGTTTGACTGCTAATCAAACCCACCAGCCACTCCAAGGTAAAGATTTACCAACTTGATGGGTAGTGAATTTGTTTGGTTTGGTTTGGTCAACAAAACAGGAAAAAGAAAAGATTGAAATTATTTCAGGACTACCATGCATTCCTTGCTAACCAGAAAGCTGGCGATTCAAACCCACCAGCCACTCCTCAGAAGGAAGATGGGGCAATCTACTTCCGTAGTGATACTGCCGCGGAAAACCAAGGAGGGGTCACTATGAGTCAGGTTTGACTCGACGGCACATAACAATAACATGTATTCTTACAAATTCAGTGACTGGAAAATAGTGGTTACCATTTCACTATGGAAATCTCTGGGCAATCTTAGGGCACTGAATCGTTCAGAGGAAGCCTGCATAGGCATATAGTTGAGTTGACAACTTAGTTTAATTGATGTAAAAGCTCTGTGTTATCATCTCAGCGCTGCACAAAGCAGCTGATGGAAAACATCCTGCTCTTACAAATGCCAGCTCCAGATTTTCCTTTCTTCCTTCTTATGTCCCTTAATTTCTCTTTAAATAGTGAGCCATTTTGGTTCCTGATGTTTCTGTTACATACCCCATCACCTTCCTGTGGAATCTAACGCCCTTCCCAACAGCTCACATCAGAAAAGTAAGCACTTTCATCCACAGTAAAATGTGCTGTAAATTGCTAAATGGAAAGGCCTTGTATCTAAAAGGGAATATGTAAAATGTCACTGGCAGTTTAGTAAAGATTGCTTCAGTGTGTTTATTCTGATTAGCACCAAGGGTTCACAAATGTTCAGACATGGAATGCCAATAAATCAATTACTCTATAGGAGGAAATCACTTTAGAAGATGCATTAACTTCCTTGAACCACTAGGCTACCAATTAGTAAAGGCCTGATTCTTTGTGCTTCCTAGTGACCCATGGTAGATAATGTAGCCCCCGAGGTGTGCAATACATTTCCAGGGCAGGATCCAACAAATCATCATCATTTATATTTATTAGATTTCTCAAAGTGCCCCTTTCCTAGCTATCCACATCAGGGAGCCAGCACAAAACTGAAAGCGTTTGCAAATAAATAAATTGGAATTACAAAAAGTAATCTGTGAATTTTAAAAATTCTATCAGTAAAAGTAATGCTAGCTGCTGGTAACAAGAATAAGTATAGTGGTTCAAATGAAATAGAAGTTATTTTTCAATACCCTATGGTATCAAATAGCTATCCAAACCAACAGGTGGTTCTCAAACTTAGGGACACTTTGACATCACCTGGAGGGCTTGTTAAGAAAATACAGATTGCTGGACTCCAACTCCAGGAATCAAGGCTCCTTCCATCCTGTGGCTCAGCTGTCTTTAGTATGTGGCTCTCAAGGTTTCTCCAGTTGTCTCTACCATGCCTGAAGAAAAGGAAAGAGCACCAAGTGGGAATTTTTCATAGGTCACAGTGCAAACATTCTATTGGCTAGAACTCAGTCACATGACTACTTCTAAATGCAAAGGAGGCTGGGAAATATGATCTAGCTGTTTACCTAGCATGCAATGGAAGTGTTGGTGGCACGGTGTTTAAGTGCTTGGCTGCTGACCAAAAGGTTGATAATTTTAATCCACCAGCCGCTCCATGGAAGAAAGAGGTGGCAGTCTGTTTCTCTAAAGATTACAGCCTTAGGAACCCTGTAGGACACTTCTACTCTGTCCTGTACAGTCCCTATGAGTCAGAATTGACTCTTCAGCAATGGGTTTTGGAAATTCATGTAAGTCTTATGAGTTCCTAATATCACTCCTTTAGACAACAGACCTTCACTTGTGGAAGTGGCTCAGTCTCCAGCAGGGTAGTCGGGGTACCATTTCCCAGGATCATTCACCACCTTGCCAGTTGTTGCTAATGTTCCTCATCCACCAAGTCCAATCCCTTCTCCAAAGACCAAGACACTTTTCTGGGGAAAAAAGAAAACATAGTACTGCCCTCACTCTAGGCCCCTCCAAGGCAGAGACCTCTCTTTTGCCCACCATTATATTCACCATTACATCCCCCAAATCATACACAAAACTGAGCACATAAAAATACTTTTGTCAGTATTTTATAATGAAAGAGTGAATAAATTATTTAATAGGATTCCTTACATTGGGAAATCTTACATTTAGGATCCAGTAAAAATGCTAGGAATTATTTTTTCAATTTTTCACTTTATAAAGAAGGAAACTGTACTCTTAGAATTTAAATACATTCTACTCAACTCACTGCCATCGAGTTGGAGCCAACTCATAACAACCCCTCCTTGGGTTTCAGAGGCAGTATCACTACAGAAGTAGATTTCCCAATCTTCCTTCCGAGGAGTGGCTGGTGAGTTTAAACTGCCAGGCTTCTGGTTAGCAGTCAAATGCCTAAAGCACTACACCACTAAAACCAAACTCTACCAAACTCACTGCCATGGAGTCAGGTCCAACTCATAGCTACCTCTCCTTGGGTTTCTGAGGCAGTATGACTACGGAAGTAGATTGCCCAACCTTCCTTCTGAGGAGTGGCTGGTGGGTTTGAACCACCAGCCTTCTAGTTAGCAGTC
>NW_006921991.1:575977-578250 GCF_000298275.1 Orycteropus afer afer
TTCTCTACCTTAAAATATCTTTATCCCCAAAGCTCTTTATCTCTTGGCATCACAAATTCATCTGTGTTTTCTTTGATATTTTCTCCTTTGTAGCTATTGATTTCCTCAACTCCCACTCTCTCTGCTTCCTGCCATTTTGATCGAGAAGGCATTCTTCTCATGACTTCTAACCACAGGTCTGGGCATGATTTCCTAACAGTGTAGCTGCCCCTGGGAGATCACTGGGAAGAAGGAAGCAAATGAAGACCTTCTGTACATGATAAGGGCATGTACAATCATGGCATTAGAAGTTTGTGTGCTTTTGTGCTTATATTGTCAAAGAGTGGTGATAGTGATGACCATTTCTTGACAGCTACCATTTCTTTAGAGCTTATCATGGGCTAGGCATTGATGAATTGCACAGATTCACCATATACTCTTATGGGATCACCCAACAGTGTGTGTTTATTGATCAGGGATAATGGACAGTCTCTTAGGCAGAGGACAAAACTGGACTACATCAGGATTGCAATCATGACCTTGGTCCAATTGGTGTGTGCGTGAGAGAGAGAGGTACTGTTGAGTTGGTTCTGACTCATAGCAACCCTATGTACAACAGAACAAAATATTGCCCAGTCCTGAGCCATCCTTACAATCCTTGCTATGCTTGACTCCATCATTGCAACCACTGTGTCAATCCATCTCACTGAAAGGTCTTCCCCTTACTCACTGACTCTCTACCAAGCATGATATCTAGGGTCTGATTCCTTCTGACAACGTGACCAAAGTAGGTGAGATGAAGTCTGGCTATTCTCATTTGCAAGGAGGATTCCAGCTTTACTTCTTCCAAGACAAATTTGTTCATTCTTCTGTCAGTCCATGGTATTTTCAGTATTCTCTGCCAACATCACAATTCAAATGCATCAATTCTTCTTTGGTCTTCCTTCAGTCTTGTTCAGTCCAATGGAGTCACAAATAATACTTTATGGACATTACAGGGGTTCGCATACTGTATACCAGGGTGCCCCAAGGCACCACAGCATATTTACAGTGGTGCCATGGGACATTTTAAACTTTCCAAGGAAACACAGTGACCACAATCAGACACCAGGTGAACTAGTACCTTGACAGACTTCATAGTTTCCTCATTAGATAGCTACATTCTTTTCAATGACATCAACTTTTGCAAAGCTTGATTTTCAGTGGTTGGTCTTAGAAATTCAAGCTGGATTCAGGAGAGAACATAGAATGAGGGATATCATTGCTGATGTCAGATGGATCTTGGCTGAAAGCAGAGAATACCAGAAAGATGTTTACCTGTGTTTCATTGACAATGCAAAGGCATCAACTGTGTGGATCATAATAAATTATGAATAACATTGCAAAGAATGGGAATTCCAGAACACTTGATTGTGCATATGAGGAATCTGTACATAGACCAAGAGGCTGTTATTCAAACAGAACAAGGGGATAAGGGGATATGGCATGGTTTAAAATCAAGGTGCATCAGGGTTGTATACTTTAATCATACTTATCCAATCTGTATGCTGAACAAATAATCTGAGAAGCTGGACTATGTGAAGAAGAACAATGCATCAGGATTGGAGGAAGACTCATAACAACCTGCACTATGCAGATGACACAACCTTGCTTGCTGAAAGTGAAGATGACTTGAAGCACTTACTGATGGAGATCAAAGACTACAGTCTGCAGGATGGATTACATGTCAATAAAAAGGAAACAAAAATCCTCACAACTGGACCAATAAGCAACATCATGGCAAATGGAGAGAAGGTTGAAGTTGCCAGGGATTTCATTTTACTTGGGTCCACAATCAACACCCATGGAAGCAGCAGTCAAGAAATCAGATATCGTATTGCACTGGGCAAATCTGCTGCAAAAGACCTTTTTAATTTTTAAGGAGCAAAGATGTCAATTTGAAGACTAATGTGCACCTAACCCAAGCCATAAGGAGCTCTGGTAGCATAGTGCCTAAGGCACTTGACTGCTGACCAGAAGGCTGGCGGTTCAAACCCACCAGCCACTCCTAGGTAGGAAGATGGGGCAATCTACTTCCATAGTGATACTGCCTTGGAAACCCAAAGAGGGGTCACTATGAGTTGGATCCAACTCGATGGCACATAACAACAACAAAAACATCTAACAGTGTTCCCTCCCCTCCCCTCCCACCCGTGGTAACCAACAAAGAACATGTCCTTCCATAGATAAACATTTCCTTGACTTTTACAATAATGGACTAATACAATATTTGTCCTTTTGTGATTGACTTATTT
>NW_006921991.1:578810-585553 GCF_000298275.1 Orycteropus afer afer
GTGTTGGTGAAGAATACTGAAAATACCGTGGACTGCCAGAAGAATGAACAAATCTGTCCTAGAGGAAGTGCAGCTGGAATGCTCCTTGGGAGCAAGAATGGCCAGACTTCATCTCACCTGCTTCGGTCCTGTTGTCAGAGGGACCATTCCCTGGAGAAGGATGTCATGCTTGGTAAAGTGGAGGGTCAGCATGAAAGAGGAAGACCCTCAAGGAATGGATCGGCACAGTGGCTGTGACAATGGACTCAAGCATAGCAAGGATTGTGAGGCTGGTGCAGGACTGGGTAGTGTTTCGTTCCGTTGTACATGGAGTCACTATGAGTTGGAGCCACTCAACGACACCTAACAACAGCAACAGTTCTTAGAAAAAGTGGTACCACATGAAAATCCATGTGAAATATGAAATGAGGGTGGTTGTTCTCAGTCTGATTCCAAAGACTGAGAAGCTGTTCAGAGGCCAACAGGTGCTAAGTGTTAGAACACTTAAGATGTTTGGACCTAACTATATAATAAACTGAACTGTTAGTTTTCTTTTTCTTTTTCTTTTTTGTTTATTTATTTATTTTTTTTTGACTAAGTGCTCTGTGAAAAAAAATTACTCATACACTAAGGGTGATATGAGCCAAGAAAGTAAGGGAACCTCTGTGGACATCATTATTTCTGAGGAGAAACAATGAAATGTGGGTGTCATGGTGTGAGCTCCTTCCCATGCTCCCACAGAAAATTGCTTTATTCCAGAAGCAGGTGCCTTGGGGACTCAAGCTAAGCATGTTCAAAAGCTAAAGTGATTTATGGCCACTGTTCTTTCCTATCATCCAGTTATATCAGAAGAATTTATAGAGACTATCTCAGCTGATGTGCACCCACAACAAATAAACACAAATAGTCAACGTTGTGAACCTCCCAGAAGTCTCAAGAATCAGATTTCTGATCAAAATACCCTGAATGCCTTTATGTCACCTTTCTAGTATTCAAGCAATGACATGCCCAGTGAATTTGTTAATTGGCCTTCATTCCCTTTCTGCAGAAGTTTTTCTCTTCCAGGAGTCACACTCGATGCCTAAGAGCACCGAGACTCATGCTTTCCAATTCTTTTCACTTCTATCATTGCATTCCTTCTGCTACTGAAGAGTCTGACTTTTGGAAACAAGAGGAGCAGCAAGTTTCTGTTCCAAGGAATTATCTAAGTGGATTCTACATAAGACACTTCTCTGAGATTCCTAATTTACAGGGGCAATATTGCAAACCAATATTTTAATTTGTTATATTGATTCATAGCCTAATACAAGAAATATCCAGGTGTGTTCATTTCTACAGCTACTGTAACAAATCCACTCAACTGGATGGTTTAAAACAACAGAAATTTATTCTCTCAGTTTTAGAGGTTAGAACTCTGAAATCAAGAAGTTGGCAGGACCATGTTCCCTCTGAAGGCTCTAGGGGAGGCTACTTCCTTTCTTCTCTCTTAGCTTCTGGTGGTGGCTGGCATTCTTTGGCCCATAGACATATCACTCCAGTCTCTGCCTCTGTTGTCACATGGTGTTCTCCTTGTATGTCTGTATCTTTGTGTTCAAATCTCCCTCTTCTTATAAGTATACCAGTCAAATTGAATTAGGGTCCACTCAAATCCAGTATGACCTCATCTTAACTAATTACATCTCCAAAGACCCTACTTCCAAATAAAGTCATTGTCTTAGTTCTCAAGCGATACTATAACACAAATATGACAAATGCGTGCCTTTGAGGAACAGAAATTTATTTTTTCACTGTTCTGAAGTATAAAAGTGCAAATCAGGATCTCGGCCATGTTGATTCCTTCCTTGCTGGTAGCCCTGGGTCTTCCTTGGTTCCTTGGTGTTCCCTAGATTGTAGGTGATCCTCGCATGGCATCTGTCTTCCTCATATGTGTACTTCTGTGTCTATTCTGGTATTTTTACAAATCAGAAGTGATTAGGTTTAGGATAACCCTACACTGCTATGACTGTTAATATTACAAAAGAAAACTCTATCTCTAAACCAAATCACATTCGCACGTATAAGGACCAGGAATTCTACACATATTTTGGGGGTTATAATTCAATTCATAACAGTCACATACTGAGTTTGCAGGTGGACATATTTGAAGATCGTAAGAGCAAAAACTGAGGTTTTCTTAGGAAGAAGGATTCTGTTTCAAGACTGTAAATAGACAAGCATGTCTCCTGACCTATGAGTTTTGCCATCCTCCACAGTTGCATGAGCCAATTCCTCAAAATAAATATCTCTCTCTCTCTCTCTCTCGTGTGTGTGTGTATCTTACTACTTCTGTTTTTCTAGAGAACTTGGATTATGGCAACTGGTAAAAAAGAAAAGATATCAAGAAGATTTAGCTATCATCAACATACATACACCCAAAAATAGACCTTTGTAATATATATAACAACAACTAACATAATTAATATAAACCATTATAATTCTAGTTAGAAAATTTAACAAACCCCTCTCTAAAACCCATCGGTGGTGCAAATAAAATTTGAGCAAAGAGATAATACAATTCATAAGCTCAGTCACTAAATATATATTTGGCCAACTGCTGAATGGCCAAGTATTTAAATCAATATTTGGCTAAAGTATAACATCAGACATCATAGAACGAGTTTCTGGAATAAAAGATTTCAACCTTGATTTTTAAAATACAATGTAACTTAGTTTTCAATTTTATTGTTAAAAAAAAAAAACTAATTGCTGTCAAGTCAGATCTGACTCATAGTGACCCCTCCCTTCCAAGACGGTATCACAACCAAAGTAGATTGCCCAATCTTCCTTCTGAGGAGTGGCTGGTAGGTTTGAACTGCCAGCCTTCTGGTTAGCAGTCAAATGCCTTAGGTATCTAATATTAAATATCTGCAATTATGGGGCAGGAATAATAATTTCTTAATTTTGTCAGCTTAGATTGTTCCTGCAGTCACATTTCTGCACATTTGTGGTATGGAAGGCATACTGTTACAACTGTTACAACCAATTTTGGTGAAGAAGCAAGATTATTTTTGCCTAGGTCATCCTGTATAGAGCGTTGTTGATGAGGATGTCACCCTCAGAGTCTTAAGCTTTCCTTCCTCTCAAATAACAATTGAATTAGACAAAGAATTACTCTACTTTCAACTCAACTATTCTGCTTTGTATTATTATTTACATTTTTATCAACATTTTAACTCAAAAAAAAGATATAATGTTCTTCCTAAAGTTATCTTACTAATGTACTTACTTGTAGTTTTATTAACTGCTAAACTTTTTTTCTATTTATTCAACTACTTGAAAGTTTTAATAATTGATTTTGTCCAAAAATTTACTGCTTCCAAAATCATTTATTATCAGAGCATTGACTTTTTGCAATATAAAGTATACCATTAAATTTCAACAGACTATCAGAATTTCAATGTGTAAAGCACAAAAAGATTTTTCTCTCCAAGGTCACACGAGTATCTGATCTCTATTTTAAAGACAATAAGTTAAAAATAAATCCAAATGACACACCAAGTTTATTTTACTGATTTTGTTGTGCTGGTTATATATTATGGTAACCTATATGATCACAGATCATTTTTCTCAAAAGCCCTAGTTGATAGAAATTATGTTTAAACAGGCATTCTACTATTTGGGCTTCCCAAAGGCTGAGACCAAATCTGATTTCTGGAAGGAACTGAACTTTGGTGCAAGTACAGCATATATTTAACTTTACATGAAGTAAGCAGAAGATGTTCTTCTTGACCATACATGGAATAAAAATTGACCATATTCTAGGCCAAAAGGCAGCTTTATTAAATTTCAACAGGTCAGCATCATGCAGCCTCTTTTCTCTAATCGTGACACTAGAAAATAAGTCATCTATAACCAAAAGATAGTTTAATGGAACTCATACATCTAGGACTTAAAAAGAATATTATTAAATAACACCTGAATTAAGAAATCATAGGGAAATCAGGAAATATTAAGATCTGGCATTAAAATCACGTTGGACCAAAATATGTGGATACAGGTAAAGGGAATTATACCTATAATTTACTAGACAGATAGATGATAGATACATACATACATACATACATACATAAGCATTGAACTTAATTTTCATATATTCATTCAATAATGTTTTTCATACCTGTTCTTCTATTTTACAATTCTAATTTTCTTCATTCATGCTTTCCCTCAGTTTTTTCTCACTTATATTCACTGGGCTTTGTCTGGTTTTTGTTCAGTATTTTTATTTTGTTTTATGATTTTTTGTATTTACTTTATATCTCTGAATATAGTTTAATTGAATCTCATGAATTTTAATATCTATTATTAAATTGCTGGCAGTTCAAACCCACCAGTCACTCCTCAGAAGGAAGGTTGGGCAATTTACTTCTGTAGAGATACCATCTTGGAAATCCAAGGAGGAGTCGCTGAGTCAGGGCCAACTCGGCAGCACATAACAACAACAATTATTTTCTAATAATCTGGAATTAATATTGAGGTCACCTTTTATCCAAATATGTGTAGGAGAGGTTATTAATCTCTGTTTTGTCTTGTTTTTCCTTTACACTGTCTTTTTTTTAAATTTTTATTGTGATTTGGGTGAAAGTTTACAGAGCAAATTCACTTTCCATACAGCAGCTCACATACTCTTTGTCTCATGACATTGACTCTAATCTCCCACAGTGCAATAGCTCTCTTCCCATTTCCTCCCCATAGTTACCTTTTCCCTGTGTTCTTCCCGCCCATGCATTCCAGGCACCCAAGCTGTCTCTCTGTACATACATAGCCCTTCTGTTCTCCCATGATTGTTCTCTCCAAGGAATGTATCTACTCAATGTAAATGTTTAGCTCATATGCCGGTCTTTTGTTTGGCTGGAAACCACAGGAGTGGGTTCAATTCCAGACCTGAAGGGCAGGTGGGGGCCATAGTCTCAGGGGTTCCATCAGGCTCTATCAGACCAGCAAACCTGGTTCTTTTTTTTTTTTTTTTATGTTGTTAAATGATTTTGAGTTTTGTTCCACGATGTTCTCCCTCTCTTTCCAGGATCTCCTATGTAGATCCCCCTCTGAGTAGTTGACAGTGGTGGCCGGACACCATCTAGTTCTTCTGGTCTCATAGTCATATAAGCTGATGATCACATGGTGTACCAGTCCCTTGGACTAATTATTTCCACATGTTTTTGGTTTTCTTCATTCTTCTTTTGTCTGGATGAGGAGAGACTCATCGTTGCTTCTAGATGGCTGCTTGCAAGCTTTTAAGATCCCAGTTGCTACTCACCAAAGTAGTATGTGGAACAATGTTTTTGTGTAGTATGTTATGCCAATTGAGTTTGATGTCCCCTGCAACTATGGTCCTGAGCCCATGAGTGCAACTACTCACGCCCTCTGGGTAGCTGGCTGTGGCCAAGAAGTGACTACAAACTTGTCCCTTGTCAGCTCTACTATACTCCTGGGAATTCTTACAGAACATACAAATACACTTGTAGAAGCATTATCTGCCAACCCTATACACGGTCTTGGGTATACTCCCTGCTGCATAGACATACCTAATAGTTCAGCCTGTCCACCCATCTATCCACCTGTATACCCGTGTTTGCCTTCACTGATAATGCAGTACTGTATATGCAAAGGGGTTCATCTTTGTTGTCTGTACCTCCCATGCACCTCTCTATGTCTTCCTTTTCCTCAATGCCACTGTGTTGATCATTCACATTTGGTACATTGCCCTTCTCTTCATCCAAATCAATACTTGTCTACATCTATCTAGCAGTGTTCCCTTCCCTTCTCTCCCACCCCTGGTAACCAACAAAGAAAATTTCCTCTTTTTTATTGTGATGTGAAAGTTTATCATTTTCTTTGAGGTTACCCTGTGATTTATAATTTTCTCCCCAAGTTTAGAACAGTCCATTCTATCATACAACTCTCTTGACTTCCTCACCATATAAAAGTTCTGTAACTACACTATTTTTCCCTCTTTTGGGTTTGTAGTTGTCCTCATTTGCCAATTGATGTCTCTGGTTCCCCATTTAGAATCTTGTAAGCCTATTTTACTTTGGATACGTCCATAGCTGTGTTGGTTTCTGGGTTATGTCATCTTGTGTATTAATGGTCGGTTGTTGTTTGTGATTATTGGTTCTCTGTTCAAAGGACTCCCTTTAGTATCTCTTGTAGGGTTGGTCTGGTTTTAACAAATTCCCTTAATTTCTGCTTATCTGGAAATCTCCTAATTTCACCATCCTATTTGAGGGACAGTTTTGCTGGATATATGATTCTTGGTTGGAAATTTTTCTCTTTCAAGGTTTTATATATACCATCCCATTGCCTTCTCACCTGATTGGTTTCTACTGGGAAATCAGAGCTTAGTCTTATAGGTTGTCCTTTGTAGGCAACTTTTTGTTTTTCCCATGCTGCTTTCAAGATTCTTCCTTTGTCTTTGGTTTTGATGAGTTTGATGATGGTATGTTTTGGTGATTTTCTTTTGGGGTCTTTCCTGTTTGGGGTTCATTGGACTTCCTGGATGGATATATTCTCATCTTTCATCATTTCAGGGAAGTTCTTTTTCAACAAATCTTGGACAATTTTCTCAGTAGTTTTATTTTTCTCTTCCTGTTCTGGAATTCCGATTACATGTAGGTTATTCCTTTTGATAGTATCCCACATGAATCTTAGGTTTCCTTCATTTTGTTTTGATCTTTTTTCTGATTGATCCCTTTCCAAAGAAGTATTCAGGTACTTGTCTTCAATCTCAC
>NW_006921991.1:586782-587793 GCF_000298275.1 Orycteropus afer afer
AGGTGAGTTTCAACCACCAATCTCTCGGTTAGTAGTGCAGTGCCAAACCATTTGTGTCACCCAGGGACTCTTCATATATTGACAACAAAGTGTCAATTGCTTGTGTTCCTGTCTAATTGATTGAATAATTGCAGTAGTTTTTGATTTCTGTATATTGACATTATGTTATTCAGTGCATAAAAGTTCATAACTATTATATCTTCATTGTGGATTATATCATTTATCAATATTAAGTTATCCTGTCTCTCTCACTTAAGACTTTAGAGGATGTTGTCTGCTTTGAAAACAAGTTATTCTCTCTCTCTTCTGTACCCTGTTTATTCTTTATAAAATTTAGGCCACTTATAAAAACATGGTCATTGAGGTTACACTGCAAGAAGGGACTGAGGTAAATCCACTTAATTTTGTATGACTAGGATTTCAAATACTGTAGGAGCTGACCTTACAGGGCAGCCAGATAATCAAAGCAATGTGGTCATTCAAGCAAGTCAAAGTTCAGAATTTGGAACAGGAAGTCTCCAGACTTGAATCAACTGGGATAGGCACTGCATGAAGGAATCCAAGCAATGAGAAATTAAGACATTAACTAAGGAACTAACACAGACATCTGAGGAACAGAGTGACTGATTCATGTTGCTGTTGTTGTTGTTAGGTGCCATCAAGTCATCTCTGACTCATAACGACCCTATGTACAGTTGAACGAAACACTGCCCAGTCCTGTGCCAGCTTCATGATCCCTGCTATACCTGAGCCGATCGTGGCAGTCACTGTGTCAATTCATCTTGTTGAAGGCCTTTCTCCTTTTTCTTTGACCCTCCATTTTACCATGTATGATATCCTTCTCCAGGGAATGGTCCCTTTTGACAACATGACCAAAGTAGGTAAGGTGAAGTCTGGCCATTCTTGCTTCCAAGGAGCATTCTGGCTGCACCTCTTCCAGGACAGATTTGTTAGTTCTTTTAGCAGTCCATGGTACTTTCAGCATTCTTCGCCAGCACCACAACTCAAAAG
>NW_006921991.1:588523-596158 GCF_000298275.1 Orycteropus afer afer
TGGTATTCTTTGCTTTCAGCCAAGATCCATCTGTCATCAGCAATTATATCCCTCGCTCCACATCCTCTTCTGAATCCAGCTTGCATTTCTGGAAGTTCACTGTCAATATACTGTTGCGACCATTTTTTATTAGTTCATAGGAGGCATCAAACAAATATTTGTTGACTGGCTAAATGAATTAATGAATGAATGATAAATGATGCTATTCATAGGTGGCCAAATCCAAGCAGTAAATTCTGGGTAGGATTGAGGGCTTTAGGGAAGCAGCTATGTTCTGAGTTTAGGACACAGATCACTTTTTATGTACACATATGTCATCTAACCTAGTAGATAAGCTTTTGTAAGAGTAGAATTTTACAAGATTTTAGATTGAGGAAGGTCTCAGGAAAACAATCAGAAAATTAAACAAACCAAACTCAGTGCCATCGAGTCAATTCCAACTAATAACAACCCTGTAGGACAGAGTAGAAGTGCTCCACAAGGTTTCCAAGGCTGTAATCTTTAGGGGAGTAGACTGCCACATCTTTCTCCCATTTAGTGGCTGATGGGTTTGAACTGCCAACCTACTGCCAACCTTTCAGGTAGCAGCCAAGTGTTTAACCACTGCACCACCAGGGCTCCTTACAACCAGGAAAGTCCCAAGCAAATCAGATGACTCAGGCACCTACTTTAAATCCACCATCATATTTTGTTAAACACCTAGTAAAATATAAGGTGCATAAATGAATTTTTCTTCCCCATCTCAATTTTAATCACTACTTTAATTCAATTTATCATTACTTAAATAGGAAAACAAATCATATAGAAGTGTAATCACATGAATAATTGAGTTATAGTTATTTTTTATTAAAGGAACATTCCAGTTTGTTCATAATATATTTACTTTATTTTACTAAAAGGATAATTTTTTATACAAAATATTGCTAATAAGGGGTGGTGTTCTCTATCATACAACCAAAAATGGTTTGGTGGTTCAGGGCTATGCTAATTGTTTGCAAGCTATACATACACTGAAGACAGAGGCCCAAAGCAGCGTTAAGAATGAATTTTCAAAAAGAAGCTTGAATTAGTGTAATTTTTTTTTTTTTGCACTAAATAGTGTAGACTTCTGAGTACCTTCTTTCTTCAGTACCTTTTTTTTCCCCTCCAAGAATGCAATTCTTAAAATTTTTAAACTGGTTAGACAATTTGGGATTCCTCTGGGATTTTAATGCCAAAACTTCCACTGACATTTTGAGGAGTTAATGGTTATAATTACTTTGCCTGTAGCAATATCACTGCCTTTAAAATAAAAGCCACAGGTCTTTTCTTTAAAAAAAAATGTATTAGATTACATTCTATTCAAAAGGACAGGATTTATTATACAGAGAAAAGTACAAAGAGTACACTGATCTTTCCTCCAAAAGTCCCTATTTCGCTAACATTAATAGTAAAACTATTATCACACATTTGGGAAAAATTAATTCCTGTAATCCACCATTAAAAAAAAGTTTTCAAGGTACATCAACTTTTAATTTTTGTTTTCCTCTTGCAAAGAGTTGTTCTTCTTCGTGGTACAAAAACCTTGCTCCTTTGGCAGGGTGGGGAATAAATTGATCCTAGTCCCTGTTGAGACTGGACAATGAGTTATAGCTGACAACTAACAGCCGAAGACCATGAGTTCCTCCAAGTGGCTGATGGCCAAGTAGACTAGCCTCCATAACCCCTGCTCAGAAAAGAGGCCATGAACTGTGGTAACTGTTGCCTCTAGGGTCAAGCTACCCTCAGATAACATGGGAACAAGAGATAATACCTGTTAAGAGTTGAACTGTGTTCTGGTTACCTAGTGTTGCTCTGACAAGAATATACTACCAATGGGATGACTTGAAGAAACAGGAATTTATTCTCTTACAGTTTTGAGGCTTTAAGCCCAAGTTCAAAGTGCCAGGCTCTAGGGGCTGGGTGAAAGTCCCTCAACCCTGAGCTTCAGCTCTGCCTTCTACTCCTGGCCCACTGAAGCTGGAGGCTTTTCTTCACTCAGCTACTGGCTGCTGAGGCTGACAAGCCCAAGGTTGACAAGTAATAAGGCACACTCCCGATAATACCAAACCACACAGCAGGCCATTATTCAAGTCCACTGAAAGTCCCAAGGTTGGCAGAGCATGGCAGGCTGCTGAACAACAACACAGCCACATGCAGGGTTCAAGCTTGCTATAAGCTAGAGACCATTTCCCAAGGCTTCTCCTTATATACAGAAAGCAGACCACATCCCTAAGGCAGCTACTCAGCTGCTCACAGTAGATTCCACTATGGAGTTGATTACTGGTCTCATCATGGGGAATACAACATCCAGCTCCTCAGCCACTCAACCAGGCCCAGCCAAGTTGACACACAAACTTAACTATCACAAACTGTGTCCCCCCCAAAAAAGATATGTTGAAGTCCTAACCCTTAGTTCCTATGAATGTGACCTTGTTTGGAGGTAGGAAGTCACATGGAGTAGAGTGGGTCCTATCCAATCTGACTGGTATCCTTTTAAAGGAGAAGAAATGATAGAGAGACACAGACACAGAACAAGACCATGTGGAGAGAGGCCAAGTAATGCCAAGCATTGTTGGGAACTACCAGAAGCTGGAAGAGGCAAAGAAAGATTTCTCTCTAGAGCCTTCAGAGAGAGCATGGCCCTGCTGACATCTTAATTTCGAACTTCTGGCCCCTAGATCTGTGAGACAATAAATGTCTGTTGTCTTAAGCCACCTCATTTGTGGTACTTTATTATGGCAGCCCTAGAAAACTAATACAATATCCCAAATGTGGTAATTGTGAATAAAAATGACAGTAAAAAGCTCATCCCAGGAGTACTTAGGTGCTTACATAAATAGTCAGTCATGGGAATCAGTTGAATAAGTGGCCAGATTATAGGGTGAAGTGCATTGCTCCAGAAAGAACTATGAAAGAGGTAGAACAGATATTATACAAACATATTAGAGAGGAAGTGACACTTGTCTCAGGTCCTGGGATGAGTTGTCAAAATGTGAAGACAAGATCCCAGGAGTCATGATGTCTAATCCAGTGCTCTTCTTACAACAAATGACACCATTAGCATATTTTTCCTTTAGAACTGTCTACTGGTAAAATGCAAATGTTCCTAAAAAGAAATAGTAACTTATACTGAGTATAAATTATTACAGGAAGTTATATACAAGAAGTCAACAGCTTCCTGTAAATCACTTTATCAGATCTTTTCCAACAATAGGACAGGGAAGTTTTGACAGGGGAAAAAGTGGGGGTAGGCACAGAGCCAAGGGCCTCCCACAGAAAAGACTGGGGGGTGGGGGAGAAAAGTACTCCAGGGAATCAGGACCTGCTCCCTCTGGACCTGGGAGGAGAAGGCACTTCTAATGAAGGAAGACGAACTACAGTAAGTTGAGTCTTTCCTACAATGCCATCCAAGATCAACCCTTAGCCTCATATTGCAGAGAACAAAGATATGTGTGGGTCAGAGAAGATGGGAAGGAGCCAGAGATCACAGCATGAGGCTTCCTTCCAGATGGGGTCAGCTCCCAGAGGAGGCTGAGGCAGTCTGTGATAAAGAAGACTTCCACCTCAATCAGTACTGTAGCTCTAAGACCAAGACTGGGAGCCCTAAGCAGACCTCATCACACCCTCTATAACCATAGGCTTCATCCCTCTCCAACTCTTTTCCCTCATTGCACCACCATCCAGTGGTCAGGCCCCTGAAGCCACAACAGAACAACATGTTTTCCCAATAAGTGTACAGGTGTGTGTGTGTGTGTGTGTGTGTGTGTGTGTGTTGGAAGGAGAAGGAACTAACATGCAGGAAGTGCCTGGTATGTCCCAGCCACTGTACGAGATGCATCGTGTACACATAATTTCACCTCATCATCACAGGACTCTGAAGCCAGCATGGTAGAAAGCATTCTTCAGGTGAAGAAACTCAGAATTTAACTCAGATAGGTTAAGAGAGTTTCCCTAGGTCACAGAGCTAATCAGTGGCAGCAATTGATACCCAAGACTGTCTGACTCCAAAAGTGATTCTCTTCATACCACACCACACTGACACCATTAAGATCCACGTTTCTTTGAAAAATCAGTTCCTATTTTCCCAAGACTCTGATAAATGTATATACATAAAAAATAAAATAAAATAAACCTTACTGCCATTGGGTTGATTCCAACTCACAGCAACCCCCACTGGTTTCCAGAGCTATAAATCTTTATAGAAGCAGACTTCCCAATCTTTCTTCCATGGATCAGCTGGTGGGTTTGAACCACCGACCTTCTGGTTAGCACCCGAATGCCTTAACCACTACACCACCAGAGCTCCTTGATAAATGTACAGTATGTTGTTATGTCCCAATGGATAAAAGTCTCTAAATAATCAAATAAGCTCTTACGATACTCATGTCAGATCAGAGCGGTAGCATTGTATAGTGGAAGGAGGGTGTGGTAGTTAAGGTTGTGTGTCAACTTGGCTGGGCCTGGTTTTGAGTGGTTGGGCAGCTGGATGTAGTTATTCCCCATGATGAGACTGGTTATCAAGTCCATGGTGGAATCTACTGTGAGCAGCTGAGTAGCTGCCTTAGTGATTTAATCTGCTTCCAGTATATAAGGAGAAGCCTTGAGAAAGGTCTCTGAGCTTCTTGGCACATCTGGGTGCTGCATTTGGCTAAGTCATCAGTGAGTGGTCTGCCATGTTGTCTGCCGATCTTGGGACTGTTTCTGGGCTTGAACTAGTGGCCTGTCATGTTGCATGATAAACTTTGGACTGTGCCATTGTACTTGTCAGCCTTGGGTTTGTCAGCCTCAGCAGCCGGCAGCTGCCTGAGTTAAGACACATCTCCAGCTCCAGTGGGCCAGGAGCAAGAGGCAGAGCTGCAGCCCAAAATCGAGGGGCCTTCACCCAGCCTGTAGGGGCAGCACTTTGGAGACTTCTAGCCTCCAAAAGTGTAAAAGAATAAATCCCTATTTGTTACAACCACCCTCTTGTGGTGTTTCTGTTATAGCAGCACTAGAGAATCAAAATAGAGGGTTAGCCTGGGAGAGAGATAGTTGAAGCTGTGACCTGTAATAGATAAGCCTGGAAAGCCATTTAAGCTCCCTGTACTTCTGTTTATTTATTATCAGAAAAATTGGAATAATAATATTTTCATAACAAAGCTACATGTGAGTGTGTAAGTGAAAATAAAAGAGATTGGTAAGCTTTTACAAAAGTAAAATATTAAAGGATGATGGAGTCCATCAAATAGTGAATGATAAACAAACTATGGTACACCTATACAATTGCATAGATTAAACAATAAAGAGGAATAAAGCATTGGCGTTTGCAACAACGTGGGTGAATCTCAAAAGCATTATGCTAAGTGAAAGAAGCCAGACTCTAAGGGCTACATCTGGTACAATAATTCCATTTATATGACATTCTGGAAAAGACAAAACTATTAGGATAGGAAGCAGATCTGTGGTTGTCAGGGCTGGACAGCCTCTTTCTCACAAAGGTACAAGAGAGAAGTTTGTGGCGTGATGGAAATATTCTTTATCTTGATTGTTGTGGCAGTTACATGACTGTTTGCCAAAATACATACAATTGCACACCTCAAAAAAGGTAAATAAACCTGAATTTTAAAAGTAATTAAAAAGAGGCTATCAGACATTTAATTCTAACTAGTCCTAAAATTCTTATTCTATTACTTTGGGGAGCCATTTGCGAACAGATCCCCCAGCTGCTGTGGCTGCCTGGGAACAAATGTTTGCTCTGAATTAGAGAGCATCTGTTCTGGTTCCCTAGTGCCACTTTGACAGGCATATACCACCAATGGGATGGCTTTAACAAAGAGGAGTTTATTCTCTTACAGTTTGGAGGCTTTAAGTCCAAGTTCAAGATGCCAGGCTCTAGGGGCTGGGTGAAAGCCCCTCAGCCTTGGGCTTCACTCTGACTTCAGCTCCTGGCCCACTGGAGCTAGAGGCTTTTCTTCACTCAGACAGCTGCTGGCTGCTGAGGCTGAGAAGGGGAAGCCCCAAGGTTGACAAGTAAAAAAGCACAGTCCCGATGTTACCAAACCACACAGCAGGCCATTAACTCAAGTCCATCATAAGTCCCAAGCTGAGCAACAACACGGCTACATGCAGGGTCCAAGCGTGCCATAACCTAGAGACCATTCCCAAGGCTTCTCCTTCTATATGGGAAGCAGACCACATCCCAAAGGCAGCTACTCAGCTGCTTGTGGTAGATCCCACCATGGAGCTGATTGCCACTCTCATCATGGGGAATAACTACCACCAGCTGCCCAGCCACTCACCCAGGCCCAGCCAAGTTGACACACAAACATAACCACCACAGCATCTTTGTGATCATGAACGATTAATGCGAACTCCTGCTTCCAAGATCTCTTCAGGTTCTTTGCTGAGAGTCATTCCTGGGCAGGTTCTTTTCAAAGCAATCTTCATTTGGCCCAGGTGATACCTTTTCTTGATGTTTCGGAAGCATTCCAAGCTGAACCGCTTTCATAATGCAGGATGCAGCCAGCCAGCGTGCTCCTCCTGGCATCTTATAATGTGGGAAGACTCGACCTTGTTAGCTACCAAAGAGAACCCCCCAGCGCTCAGGCATAATCACCCGACTCCGGATTCTAGCTTGCCCTTTCTTCATGCTAAGCCGGCTGCTGCTGAATCAGAGGAAAGCGTCGAGAAGCTTTTCTATTTGCAATGGCAAAAATTTCCAGGGTAAGCATTCGACTGACATTAGAAGGGCTTCCCATCTCAAAATCAATTTACAACATTTCTGTTTGGAAAGGTAAAAGCCAAACGGATACGAGCTTGGTTGTTTTGTTTTGGTTTTTAACATTTTATTGTGATTTGGATGACAGTTTGTAGAGCACATTAGCTTCCCATTCAACAATTTATATGCATTTTGTTTCATGACTTTAGTTGCAAAACCCTCAGTGGAACAGTATTCTAGCTGCTTCCTCCCAGGTTCCCCATTTCCATTTGCCCATCTTTCCTGCCTTTTCTGTCTTCTGACCTTTGTTTCTGGGCAAACACTGCCCTTTTTGTCTTGTACAGTTGATTGTTCTGAGGGGTATGTTCCTCATGGGCATTCACTTTGTAGGCCTGTCTGTTTGGCTGAAAGGTGAACCCCAGGAGTGGGTTCAGTTCCAGGCTTGAAGGGTGTCTAAGGCCCATAGTCTCCGGGCTTCTACCAGTCTCTAGCAGACTGGTTAGGTCTGGTCTTTTTTATGATTTAGAATTTTCCACTCTGTGCAGGGCATTCTATTGGGATCCCAATGAGATCAGTTGGTAGTAGTAGCCAGGTGCCATCTTGTTCTTCTGGAAGAGCTTGGTTTTTTGACAATAGAACTACAGTCCCTTTCTGATCAAAAGTAGATTTAAAAAATAAATCAATCAAATACACACACAGTGTGGTTGAGAATTTCTATTTTTGTTTTCACTTTACGAAACTATTTGAACTTTTCAAATATTTCTTTTTGAGAGTCTTGATCATGGAAGTAACTGGGTCATAGATTTAAAGTCCCCAAACATTTCACATGCTTAAAGGAAATGGTCAGTGTTTTTCTTCGATCTCTAATGGGTACCTTCTTTCAAGTGCAGCAAGGAGATGCCAGAGACCCATCTTAT
>NW_006921991.1:596733-598137 GCF_000298275.1 Orycteropus afer afer
GCTTTGTGGTCCTTTAAAATAATCATTAACCAAAAACCAAACTCGCTGCCGTTGAGTCGGATCCGACTCATAGCAATCCCTCCTTGGGTTTCCAAGGCGGTATCACTGCGGAAGTAGATTGCCAGATCTTCCTTCTGAGGAGTGGCTAAAAATACTCATTAGGAAGGTTTTGTGGATACATGGGAACATTTTTATAATGCATTAAAAGGAAAAGAAGATTATTAGGTGATATGCACATTACAATGATAAGCATGTAAAAAGCTTGTGAACAATCGGAATTTAGTAAACATGTAAAATTTTTAATAGCTCTGTTTAAATGAGGGCTGTATGAATGAGTCCTGGTTTTTTATTTTCTTCGATGCTGTGGGTATTTTTTGGTTTTAATTTAAAGAACTGTGTTTTATGTGCACTGTTCTTACTGAAAATAGGAAAATGAATTGTGAGTTTATGTGAGGCATTCTGATTACCATGTGAATTCAATTCAAACTGCAGTATTGCCTAGCAACAGGATAAGTTTTCTGCAGTGAAATTCCCCGTAGCAGCAACCTATGAAGTATCCCGTGAGGAATTCCCTACCTTAAGTGCACACCATACCCTTATTACTCTGTTCTTATATTCCACCGCTTTAGGAGAATTTCATAATCTATTCATGGGGGAATAATAAACTTTGGAACATTGCCGAAGAATGTCAAGGACTTTTCTAGATTCTTCCCAGTGTCTACTATTCCCCAGATGAGAAGAACAAGAAAAGAAAAAGGTGAGAACTTACTTCGGTTTGTAAACTTTCTGGATAGTAGCTTGACCTGGCTTATTTGAGATGCATTTTTCCTCCTTTTAATAAGACATTTTTGGAGATGTAATAATTTGATTTATGTACTATAAAGTTCACCCTTTTACAATGTACAATTCAGTGACTTTAATAGATTCCCAGTCATATAACTCACCACAATCAATTGAAGTAGAAAATACAGAAAAATACAACATTTTCCTCACCTTAAAAAGAAGCCCTGTACCCATTGGCAGTCCCCCAATATGGCCTCCATATCTCCATTCTCAAGTCCTAAGCAACCACCAATCCGCCTTCAGTTTCTATAGATTTACCTAATCTGGACATTTTGTATGAACAGAATCTTATAATTTGGGACCTTTTGTGTTTGGCTTCTTTCATATAGCATAATGTTTTCAAGGTCCATCCATGTCATCAGTACTTGCTTTTCACTGCCAAATAATATTCCATTGTATGGATATACCAAATTTTGTTTGTCTCTTCATCAGTGAGGAGCCCCTAGCACCAATGGTTAAGCACCGGACTACACACTGAAAGACTGGTGGTTCACATCCACCCAGAGGTGCCTTGGAAGCAAGACCTGGTGATCTGCTCCTGACAGCTCACAACCTTGAAAC
>NW_006921991.1:598757-603770 GCF_000298275.1 Orycteropus afer afer
CTGAGAAGTACATTCCTCCCTGGTGTTACTGTTTACTTTATAGGCCTATTATTTGGCTGCAAGGTGATCCCCAGGGTGGGTTTAGTTCCAGGTTTATGTCTAAAGGCCATAGTCTTGGGGGTTCCATCAGTCTCTATCAGACCAGAAAGCCTTGTCTTTGTATGATTTTGAATTTTGTTCTACATTTTTCTGCCTGAATGTATGTTTTTATTTCTCTTGGGTATATATCTAGCAGTGGAATTGCTGGGTCATATGGTAGTTCTATGTTTGACTTTCGAGGAACTGCCAACTGTTTCCCATGATGGCAGCACCGTTTTACATTCTAATGAGAAATGCATGAAGGTTCCTATTTCTCCATATCCTGTTCAACACTCTTTAGTTTCCTTTTTCTGATTATAGCCATCCTAGTGGCAGGAGCTCTGGTGGTGTAATGCCTAGGGTATTTGACTGCTAACCAGAAGGCTGGCTGTTCAAACCCACCAGCCACTCCTCGGAAGGAAGGTTGGACAATCTACTTCCGTAGTGATGATGTCTTGGAAACCCAAGGAGGGATCGCTATGAGTCAGATCCGACTCCACAGCAGTGAGTTTGGTTTTTTGGTTTAGTGGCTGTGAAGTGGTATCTTACTGTGGATTTGATTTGATGACTTATGACAGTTGAACATCTTTTCATGTGCTTATTGGCCATTCTTTTTCTTCTTTTGAGAAATATCTATTCAAATTATTTGCCCATTTTTTAAACTGAGTTATTTGTCTTCTTATTGTTGAGTTGTTTTTCCTTTCCTTTTTTCTTGTATTACTTAGACTCCTTGTGGAGAGGTGTTGACGTCAAGGCCTTCACTGGCCCCAAAACACTCTGACCAGGACAGTTACCACCGTTAGGGAGGGGAACAGGGGGGCAGTCACTGTGCATCAATGTCAGTGAATGGCGCCACAACAGGCCCCAGGGAAAGCTCCTGCTGAACACACTCTTGTCTGTCTGGTGTCCTCACATGACCCCTGAAATCAGAATCTTCACTGCTCAGCCTCCACAGAGTATAGCCTGCTCTTGCTCTCAAACAGCCCCGAGAGAGGGGGGAAGAACTCCACTGGAAAAAGAAAAGAATGGCCACTGCTCCTCCTGTGCTCAAGTTCTATACCCCACTATTTCCCCACTAGCTACCCAAGAACCTAGTAAACAATTAACAAATACATGAACATAAAAACCTCCTTTCTTGCTTGCTTGCTCTCTTAATTTCTTTTTAATATTGTAAAAAATATCTATAACACAACACTTTCTGATTTAACATATTTCACATGTACAGTTTCATGGCATCAATCATGTTGCATAATCATCACCACTAATCATTGCCAAATTTCCCATCACCATCAACAGAAAGTCACTGCCTCCTGAACAGTACCTTCTCCTTTTCCCCTTCCCTTCCACCCCTGGTGATCACTTACAAAACTGTGGTCTCTGTACATTGGCCTGTTTTAGCTATATCATATGAGTGTGATCATACAGTACGTGTCCTTTGTGATTGACCTACTTCATTTAGCACAATGGTTTCAAAGTTCAACTATGTCATAGCATGTATCAGGATGTCATTTCTCTTTATGACCGAGTATATATATTTCATTGTATGCATGTACCATGTTTGTTTATCCATTCAGCTGTCAATGTACATTTAACTTGTTTCCACCTTTTGGTATAGTAAAGGAGAGGGTCAGCAAAAGAGGGGAAGACCCTCAGTGAGGTGGATTGACACAGTGGCTCCAATGATAGGCTCAAGCATAGCAAGGATTATGAGGATGGTGCAGGACTGTGCAGTGTTCATTCTGTTGTACATCAGGTCACTATGAGTCGGAGCTGACTCGAAGGCACCTAACAACAACACTTTTTCACTATCATGAAAAGTGCTGAAATGAAAAATGCTGTGCATGTGTCTGTTCATGAAACTGCTTTTAACTCTCCTATGTATATATGTAGAAGTGAAATTGCTGGGTCATAACCCACTGCTATCTAGTCAATGCCAACTCACAGTGACCTAATAGTACAGTGTTGTTGTTATTGGACGCAGACAAGTCAGCTCCAACTCATAGTGTACAACAGAACGAAATGCTGCCCAGTCCTGCGCCATCCTCACAATCCTTGTTGTACTTGACCCCATTGTTAGAGCCACTGTGTCAATCCATCTCATTGAGGACCTTCCTCTTTTTCACTGACCCTCCACTTTACCAAGCATGATATCCTTCTCCAGGGAATAGTCCCTTCTGACATAACCAAAGTAAGTGGGAAAAAGTCTGGCAATTTTTAACTTCCAAGGAACATTCTGGCTGCACTTCTTCCAGGACAAATTTGTTTGTTATGGCAGTCCATGGTATTGTAAATACTCTTCGCCAACACCACAATTCAAAAGCATAAACTCTTCTTCAGTCTTCCTTATTCACTGTCCAGCTTTCACATGCATATGAGGCAACTGAAAATACCATGGCTTGAGTTAGGTCCACCTTAGTCTTCAAAGTGACATCTTTGCTCTTCAACACCTTAAAGAGGTCCTTTGCAGCAAATTTGCCCAGTGCAATATAACATCTATTTCTTGACTGCTGCTTCTATGAGTGTTGATTGTGGATCCAAGTAATATGAAATCTTTGACAACTTCAATCTTTTCTCCATTTAGTGTGATGCTGCGTATTTGTCCAGTTGTGAGGATTTTCTTTTCTTCCTGTTGAGGTATAATCAACACAGCAGACTTTAGTCGTTAATCTTCATCGGTAAGTGCTTCAAGTTGTTTTCACTTTCAGCAACTGAGGTTGTGTCATCTGCATGTCACAGGTTGTTAATGAGTTTTCTTTCCATCCTGATGTCATGTTCTTCTTCATATAGTCCAGCTTCTCAGATTATTTTCTCAGCATACAGATTGAATAAGTATGGTAAAAGGATGCAACCCTGACAAACACCCTTCCTGATTTTAAACCATGCAGCATCCCCTTGTTCTGTTCGAATGACAGCCTCCTGGTCCATGTACAGGTTTCTCTTGAGAACAATTAAGAGTTCTGGAATTCCCATTCTTCTCAATGTTATCCATAATTTGTTATGATCCATACAGTCGAATACTTTTGCATGGTCAATAAAACACAACTAAACATCTTTCTGGTATTCTTTGCTTCCAACCAAGACCCATCTGACATCAGCAATGATATCCTTCATTCCACACCCTCTTCTGAATCCAGCTTGCATTTCTGGAAATTCCCTGTCAATATACTACTGCAACCATTTCTTAATTATCTTCAGCAAGATTTTACTTGCCTGTGATATTAGTGATATTCTTCGATAATTTCCACATGCTGTGTAATGTGTCTTTCTTTGGAATGGGTACAAACATGGATCTCTTTCAGTCAGTTGGCCAGGTAGCTGTCTTTCAAATTACTTGGCATAGACAAGGAAGTGCTTCTAGCATGGCATCGGTTTGTTGAAACATAGCACTGGTATTCCATTGATTCCTGGACCTTGTTTTTCACCAATGCCTTCAGTGCAGCTTCAACTTATTCCATCAATACCGTTGATTCTTGATCACATGCCACCTCCTGAAATAGTTGCACATCGACCAATTCCTTTTGGTAGAGTGACTATGACTTTTGATGTTTCCTGTATCAGTCGATATTTTGCACAAAGAATCTTTCAATATTGCAACTCAAGGCTTGAATTTTTTCTTCAGGTCTTTCAGCTTGAGAAATGCTGAGTATGTTCTTCCCTTTTGGTTTTCTAACTCCAAGTCTTTGCACATTTCATTATAATAATTGACTCTGTCTTCTTGAGAAGCTGTTTGAAATCTTCTGTTCAGCTCTTTTATCTTGTCATTTCTTCCATTTGCTTTAGCTACTTTCCATTTCAGAGTCTCTTCTGACATCCATTTTGGTCTTTTCTTCCTTTCCTGTATTTTTAATGACCTTTTTCTTTCTTCATGTGTGATGTTCTTGATGTCACCCCACAATTTGTCTGGTTTTCGGTCTGGTTTTGTGTCAGATCTGTTCTTCAAATGATCTCTAAATTCAGGTGGGATATAATCAAGGTCATACTTTGGCTCCCATGGACTTGTTTTAATTGTCTTCAGCTTCAACTTGAACTTGCATATGACCAATTGATAGTCTGTACCACAGTCAGCTCCTGGCCTTGTTTAGGGTGAAAATATAGAGCTTCTCCATCACCTCTTTCCACAGATGTAGTTGATCTGATTCCTGTGTACTCCTTCTGGTGAGGTCCATGTGTATAGCCACTGTTTGTGTTGAAAAAAGGTATTTGCAATGAGTAAGTCATTGGTCTTGCAAAATTCTATCATGCAATATCCTGCATCATTTCTATCACCAGGGCCATATTTTCCAACTACCAGTGATTCTTCTTTGTTTCCAACTTTGCCATTCTAATTACCCATAATAATCAATACATTTTGATTGCATGTTTGGTCAATTTCAGACTGCAGAAGTTGGTAAAAATCTTCAATTTCCTCATATTTGGCATTAGTGTTTGGTGCAGAAATTTGAACAATAGTAGTATTAACTAGTCTTTTGTTGTTATGTGCCGTTGAGTCGGACCTGACTCATAGCAACCCCTCCTTGGGTTTCTGAGTTGGTATCACTACAGAACTAGATTGCCCAACCTTCCTTCCTAGGAGTGGCTGGTGGGTTTGAACTGCCATCCTTCTGGTTAGCAGTCAAGTGCCTTAGGCACTACACTACCAGAGCTCCTAGTCTTCCTTGTAGGTGTGTAAATATTATTCTATCACTGACAGCATTATACTTCAGGATTGATCTTGAACCATTCTTTGTGATGATGATTGTCAAGCCATTCCTCTTCAATTTGTCATTCCCGGCATAGTAGACCATATGATTGTCTGATTCAAAATGGCCAATACCAATCCATTTCAGCTCACTAATGCCAGCCACTTCTCAGAAGGAAGATTGGGTAATCTACTTCCATAGAGATACTGCCTCCGAAACCCAAAGAAGGGTCGGTATGAGTTGAATTGTCTCAATG
>NW_006921991.1:605198-607759 GCF_000298275.1 Orycteropus afer afer
TCCCTGCACTGAGAACCTCCTAGACCTAGGAGAAGATTGATGCCAAGATACAAGGAAATCTCCAAGGGACTCTGGGCCCACAGATGTTGAAAGAAGACAAGGACCTTCCCCCAGAGGCAACAGAGAGAAAAAGCCTTCCCCTAGAATTGGTGCCTTGAATTTGGACTTCTGGCCTCCTGAACTGTGAGAGGATAAATTTCTGTTTGTTAAAGCCATCCATTTGTAGTATTTCTGTTATACCATCAATAGACTAGGAACCTATATATAGACCCAGAGGCTGTCATTCAAACAGAACAAGGGGATACTACATGGTTTAAAATCAGGAAGGGTGTGTTTCAGGGCTTTATTCTATCACCATACTTATTCAATCTGTATGCTGAGCAAATAATCCAGGAAGCTGGACTATATGAAGAAGAATGAGGCATCAGGATGGGAGGAAGACTCATTAACAATCTGTGGTATGCAAATGATACATCTTCTTTGCTGAAAGTGAAGATGATTTGAAGCACTTACTGAAGAAGATTGAAGACTACAGTCTGCAGTATGGATTACACCTCAACAGAAAGAAAATGAAAATCCTCACAATTAGACCAATAAGCAGCATCATGATAAATGGAAAAAAAGACTGAAGTTGTCAAAGACTTCATATTACTTGGATCCACAATCAACATCCATGGAAGCAGCAGTAAGAAATCAAACATCATATTGCACTGGGAAAATCTGGTGCAAAAGACCTCTTTAAAGTTTTGAAGAGCAAAGATGTCACTTTGAAGACTAAGGTGAACCTAACCCAAGCCATAGTATTTTCAATCGTCTCATATGCATGTAACAGCTGGACAATAAAAAAGGAAGACTGAAGAAGAGTTGATGCTTTTGGGTTGTGGGGTTGGCGACAAATACTGAAAATACCATGGACTGCCAGAAGAATGAACAAATTTGTCCTGGAGGAAGTGCCACCAGAATGCTCCTGGGAAGCGAAAATGGCCAGACTTTGCCTCACCTACTTTGGTCATGTTGTCAGAAGGGACCATTCCCTGGAGAAAGATATCATGCTTGGTAAAGTGGAGGGCCAGCAAAAAAGGGGAAGACCCTCAACATGATGGATTGACACAGTGACTGACTATAATGATGGGCTCAAGTATAGCAAGGATTGTGAGGATGGTGTATGACCGGGCAGTGTTTCCTTCTGTTGTACATAGGGTTGCTATGATTCAGAGCTGACTCAACAGCACCTCACAACATCAACAGCAATAGATTACTAAGGCATGCCCCTATTTTATTTATTTAACGTGTATTTAGCTCTTACTAGTCTAAGCATTTTATCATTTTTAACTAATTTCATCCTCATAACAACTCTGTGGTGTTAATATCCCCATTTCAGAGATGAAGAAACTGAGGTGCAGAGAAGTGAAGTCAATTGCCCAAGGCCAATAGCTGATGAGTGGTGAGACCAGATTCAAACCCTTCGGGCTCCAGTCTCTGCTATCAACCACCACTCCGTACTCTCAGATTTTGGTTTAATATATGTCCATTACAGGATTATGGGGCAAAAGGGGTAATGTGGGAGCCTATTTCATGCAAAGGCATCATTTCACAATTCCTGTTGCCATGGAGTTGATTCCAACTCGTCGCAACCTGAGGTGTTATAGAGTAGAACTGCTCCATAGAGTCTTCTTGACTATAATCTTCGTGGAAGCCAGATTGCTACCTTTTTTTTTTCTGCAGCACCTACAAGTGAGTTCAAACTGCCAACATTAAGGTTAATAGCTGACTGCAAATATTTGCACTACCTAGAGACTTTATTTTCATAATAAGTTGGTTCAAAATGTCACCTCAAACTTGTTTTTGGTAAATAAAATGATATTAAATACATAATTTGTTTTTACATTTTATAAGAATCCTGCTATTAACCCATTCCTGAATAAAGAATTCTATGGTAATGCAATGTTCAGTTTATTTCCCATATGCTCACAATTGCTTTCCTTAAGATGGGACACCCATTTATGGTAAATAACCCAATTTTGTACATAACATGCATTCTCTAAATGTTGAATGACATTGAATGAATTAATGTGCAGTGCACAAGCCTGCAAGCTGATCACCTGGAGCAGGTCTCTCTCAGAAAAGAAAAGCATCCATCAAGTGAGACCACCTAGGGATGCCATAGTTGAATAAGTTGAGATTATTACTGGTTATAGTGAGGGAGAATGTGTACCATGGTGAAATGTGTGGCATCTAGGTAAAAGGGCTTTAGAAAAAAAATTGTTATAGGGTTTGGGCTTATATTATGTGATAGTTAAGGTTGTGTTCCAACTTGGCTGGGACATAATTCTAAGTGTTTTAGCAGTTATGATATAGTTATCCCCATGATAAGATCTGATATAATGTAATCATCTCCATGATGAGGTTTGCAATGAGTAGCCAATCACTTGAAATGGAGTTTACTCAGGGGTGTGGCCTGCTTCCAATATATATGGAGATCCTGGCAAAGCTCTCTGGCTTTTTACTCAATCTAGATCCTGCAGCTGACTCATCATCATCTGACCTCCAGTTCTTGGACT
>NW_006921991.1:608494-609742 GCF_000298275.1 Orycteropus afer afer
GGTTTGGAATTTATGGAGAAAGCAAATGTACTTTTTTCAGGAAGAAAATTACTCATACCTTCCAGAACAAAGAAGAGTGAAGAAAATCAAAGATGCCAGAAACAATTAGTCCAAAGACTAATGGGCCACCTGAACCCCAGCCTCCATGACCCTGAGACCAGAAGAACTAGATGGTGTCTGGCTACCACTGCTGAAACTCTCGAAAGGATCACAATAGGAGGTCACAGATAGAATGTGAGAAAAAATGTGAAACAAAAGTCAAAATCATAAAAAAAATTAATAATAATACCAGGGTAACTGGTCTGATGGAAACTGCTAGAACCACTGAGACTATGGCCCTTAGTCACCCTTCAGGCCTGGAGTTTGGTTCCAGGCTCAACTTTCAGCCAAACAACAGAAAAGTGTATGGAGTGAACAGTAACGCTAGGGAGGTATGCACTCCTTAGAACAACCAACTGTAGAAGAACAGAAGGACAGCATTTGTGCAGGGATAAATCTCAGGAGGCAGAAGATAGGAAAGAAGGATGAAGGGAAATGGTAAACACAGGGAGGAAGTGGGAAGAATGCTGTTACATTGTTATTATTGTTGTTGTTAGGTGCTGTCAAGTCGTCTCTGAGTCATAGGAACCTTATGTACGACAAAACAAAACACTGCCCAGTCCTGTGCCAGCCTCACGATCCTTGCCATACCTGAGTCCATTGTTGCGGCCACTATGTCATTCCATCTTGTTGAGGGCCTTCCTCTTTTTCGTTGATCCTCCACTTTACCAAAGATGATATCCTTTTCCAGAGAATGACCCCTTCTGACAACATGACCAAACTAGGTGAAACGAAGTCTGACCATTCTTGCTTCCAAGGAGCATTCCAGATGCAATTCTTCCAGGACAGATTTGTTAGTTCTTTTAGCAGTCCATGGTACTTTCAGTAGTCTTCTCCAACACCACAGCTCAAAAGCATCAACTCTTCTTTGGTCTTCCTTACTCATTGTCCAGCTCTCACACGCATATGAGGCAATTGAAAATACCATGGTTTGGGTTAGGTGCACCTTAGTCTTCAAGGAGACATCTTTGCTCTTCATCACTTGAAAGATGTCTTTTGCAGCAGATTTGCCCAATGCAAAACCTTGTCTGATGTCTTGACTGCTGCTTCCATTGGCGCTGATTGTAGAACCAAGTAATATGAAGTCTTTCACCCCTTCAAACTTTTCTCCATTTATCATGATGCTACTTATTGGTCCAGTTGTGAGGA
>NW_006921991.1:610738-616505 GCF_000298275.1 Orycteropus afer afer
ATCATCATTCAATATGTTGCCCATAGAATCTTTCAATATTGCAACTCAAGGCTTAATTTTTTTTTTTTCTTCAGTTCATTCAGCTTGAGAAATGCCAAGCATGTTCTTCTCTTTTGGTTTTCTAACTCCAGGTCTTTGCACATTTCAATTTTTCTTTTAAATGAAATTGTAATTTAATGAAAAGTTTACAAATGATGTTTAGATATTTCACTGTCATCTGGGAATAACAATTGCCAGCACAAGTTTAGAAACAATTTATTTATTATTTATTTAATTATTATTATTGTGCTTTGAGTGCAAATTTACAGAACAGAATTTGTTTTATATTCAACAGTTCATGTACATTTGGTTTCACTCCCCAATTACCATCCCCAACACTAACCCACTCTCCTCCTCTCCCTTCCCTGTGCCCCCCATCCCTCTGCCCTTCTTACTTAAGAACGTCTATCTGTCCAGCTTTTCCTCCATGTGAATGCTGCCCCTCTGGTGCCCCAGGGCCAATTGCTCCAAGGGGTGTATCTCTGTAGAGTACATGGGTACATCGCCCTGGGTTGGGTGTTCTGCCTGTAAGTCTTACTACTGTTGGGCTGAGAGTGAGTTTTATCCCAGGCCTGAAGTGTATCCCAGGGCCATAGTCTTGAGGCACCCACCAAACTCCATCTGATCAGTAATTCTGGTCGTTATTGTGTTTTTGAATTTTGTTCCACATTTTTCCTCCCAATCTATCTAGGATCTCCAGTTTTGATACCTTCCTGAGAGGTTGGCATTGGTGGCTGGGCACCATCTGGTTCTTCTGATCTCGTGGTCCATCATATCCTAGGGCTGATTGTTTCCAAATGCCCTTGGTTTTCTTCACTCTTCTTTGCTTCAAACTAGAGAAGACCATTAGCTGCATCTTAGATAGCTGCTCAAAAGCTTTTAAGACCCTAGTCGTTAATCACCAAATGTATTGTGCCAATTGAGCCCAGTGTTCCACAAGACTATGGTCCTGAATCAGCAAACCCAGTAGTTCTCTCTCCCAAGGTGCCTGGCTGTCTCTGAGGGATTGCTCCAAGTCTGTTTTCTGTTGCTTCTGTAATGATTGCGGTTATTTTGTATCACTAGTATCTGTGTAAGATTGTCCTCAGCTGAATCTATCATTGGTCTAGAGTATATTCCTGTTCACCAACCCCCATGATCTTCTCAGTTATGTGTGTATTTATCTGTAGCCTGGTGTTTGGTGTTAGTGGTAATGCAATATTGTGCGTATAGTGGTATTAGCCTCTGCCATCTATATCTTATGTGCAGAATTCAGTGTCCTCCCTTTCCCCAATGTTGTCATACAAGTCACAGACTCTTTCCATACAATCCCTTCCCTTATGCATGTGGCCCCCACCTAGTCCAAAACTTTCCCCTGCCCTTCCTTCTCATCCCAGGCTCTAGATGGGTGAAAGCCCCTCGACCTGGGCCTTCAGCTCTGCCTCTTGCTCCTGGCCCACTGAAGCTAGAGGTATCTCTTCAATCAGGCACCTGCTGGCTGCTGAGGCTAACAAGCCCAAGGTCAACAAGTGAAAAGGAACAGTCTTGATATTTCCAAACCACATGGCAGGCTATTGGGTCAAGTCCATTGAAAGTCCCAAGACTGGCAGAGCATGGCAGGCTACTGAACAACGACTCAGCTACATGCAGGGTTCAAGCATGCCATAAGCTGGAGACCTTCCTCAAAATTGCTTCTTATATACTGGAAGCAGACCACATCCCTAAAGCAGCTACTCAGCTGCTCCAATAGATTCCAGCATGGAGTTAATTACCAGTCTGACCATGGGGAATAACTACATCCAGCTTCCCAGCCACTCAAGCAGGCCCAGCCCAGTTGACACACAAACTTAACTACCACACACCCCCAATTGGGATTAAAGAAAAGATTAAATGAAAGATTCTGAATTTGATGATTAGAAACCAAAGAGAATCTCCTTGTCAGATCCTCTGTGCCTCTGGAAGAAGTCCAAGCCCTCATTTCTTTGAGAAAAAGTATAGATAATTGCCACATCCAAACCCTTTAGCTATTTAACTTGCCAAATAATCCAATTATTTATTTATTTAATATTTGATTATAAAGTAAGACTATAAGGTACTCTTATTCAATTGTAAAGGACGTGCTCATAATTTTTATAAAGTACACCATTTATTGAGCACTTACCATGGGTCAGACACCCTGTGCTAATACTTTACATATATTCTTTCTTTTAAATTTAACCAGTTGTATCTACTGATATAACTACCCCCACATTGCAAATAAGGAAGTTGAGGTTTAGAAGGGCTAAGTAACTTTCCCAAGGACACATAGCCACTAAATGACAGTGTAGACATGCAATTATGTCTCAGACCCAAAGTTCAAGCTCTTGGTCACCACTCTACACCTCCAGCCAGGCATGTATTTTTATAAAGCACTCTGCAAAAACGTTTAAAGAAGAACGTGTATGTTTCTTTCTTTTCTTTTTTTTAACCAAAAAATCAGGATTTTATTTTAAGAAAATAATCTATCCTCCCTCTCTGTCATCCCCACTGTCACAGAGGCCACAATGCTCTCCTGATAAACCTTTTGTGCCACTCTATTCCCAGCCCCCTTGCAGACTAGTTCTAATGAATGGACTGTGAGCACAAGGGACATGTGTCACTTGCAGGGAGAAGCAGTGAAAGGCCTGTGCATCATTTTCTAGTTTCTCTTCCCTTGCCTTGACAATTGAGAGAGACACATGCTCTGGATGGCATCTACAATACTGTGAATCCGCCATCAGTCCCTAAGGACTATGTGGAGCAGAGCTGCCTCCATTAACTCATGATGAACATGTAGCACTAAGGAAAAACAGGTCATTATTGTATTAGGCTACTGACATCTGAGGGTCGGTTTATTACTAAAGCATAACCTAGTCTATCTTGACTAATACACTTGCCCAATAATATATAATATTAAATAGGAAAAAAACACCTTTATGTACAAGGATTTTTATTGTGACATTAAAAACAAGTAAGAACATAAACACCTAACAGACAAATAAATAAACTACATATTATACAACATAATAGGTAGTGAAGCCATCATTAAAATACTTGTGTTACTTATCATATGTTGTCATTTGTTGTTGTTGTTATGTGCCGTTGAGTCGGACCTGACTCATAGCATCCCCTCCTTGGGTTTCCGAGGCAGTATCACAACAGAAGTAGATTGTTCCATCTTCCTTCCGAGGAGTGGCTGGTGGATTTGAACCGCCAGCCTTCTGGTTAGCAGTCAAGTGCCTTAGGCACTATGCTTAGGTGCTGTCAGGTGGGTTCTAACTCATAGAGGCCCTATGTACAACAGAGCAAAACACTGCTTGGTCTTACACCATCCTTACCATTGTTGCTATGTTTGAGCCCATTGTGGCAGCCACAGTGTTGATCCAGCTTGTTGAGGGTCTTCCTCTTTTTCATTGACCATCTACCAAGCATGATGTCCTTCTCCAGGGACTGGTCTATAACACATCCAATAACACATCAGATAACACATCCAAAGTACAAGAGAGGAAGTCTCACCATCCTTTCCTCTAAGGAGCATTCTGGCTGTACTTCTTCCAAGACAGATCTGTTCCTTCTTCTGGCAATCTATTGTGCATTCAATATTCTTTGCCAACACAACAATTCAAGGCATCACTTCTTCATTTTCCTTATTCATTGAGCAGCTTTCATATGTATATGAGATGACTGAAAATACCATGGCTTGGGTCAAGTGCACCTTAGTACTCAAAGTGCTATCTTTGCTTTTTAGCATTTTAAAGAGGTCTTTTGCGGCAGATATGCCCACTGAAAAATGTCACTTGATTTCTTTCTTTGTCTTTTTCTGGAAATATTCCCAATTTTCATTCATAAAATTATTAATCAAAATTACAAGGTAGATTTACAGAGCCACTTAACAATAATAAAACAAGAGGGAAATGAAATGTTCCAGAGACATCTTGAACAATTCCCAAGAACACACACCAGCCTAGAAATGTAAGTTTAAACTCTGGTTCAACAACAGGTTATATTCATTCCTGCATTTTCTCAGTAAGTTCTTCCTTATATTTGCCCTTCTCTTTTCCAACATGGCAAGATTTGGATTTGCATTCAAGAATTTTTTTCCAATCTTTGTCCAATTTTAGCCTGGTGGTAACTACCTTGCTTGGGTGAATGCCGACATGAACAGTGGTACCAGTAGCCTTCTCACGTTGCACCCTCTGGATGAAGATGTCATGCTTCTTTCTGTACACCTGGACTACCTTGTCAGTTTGCTGACCTATGTAGTGTCCTCAAGCCACTTGGACTTCATCATCTTTCCTAATGGGCATAGGGTGAATGCTATACTTCTGCTGCAACTCGTTGGAGAGCGAGGACCACATGATCTTCCTGCGCAAGTGCAAAGGTGCATTGAAGTGGCGTTTGTGGTTCTTGCTGTGGTCTGAGGTCACAAGGGGGTTGAACTTCATGATGACTATCTCTCCTCACCCTGTGTCAGGCGGCCCCCTGATTTCTTGATAGCTGCTTCTCTGGGCATTGATTGTGGATCGAGATAAAATGAAATCCTTGACAACTTCTGTATTTTCTCTGTTCATCATGCTTATTGTTCCAGTTGTGAGGATTTTCGTTTTCTTTATGTTGAGGTGTAATCTATAATAAAGACTTTAGTCTTTCATCTTCATCAATAAGTTCTTCAAGTCCTCTTCACTTTAAGTAAGCAAGGTTGTGTCATCTGCATGTTGCAGGTTATTAATGAGTCTTCCTCCAATCCTGATACAATGTTCTTCCTTATACAGTCTGGCTTCTCAGATTATTTGCTTAGCATACAGATTAAACAAGTATGGTGAAAGGACACAACCCTGACACACACCTTTCCTGATTGTAAACCATGCAGTATACCCTTGTTCTTTTTGACTGACTGCCTCTTGGTCTATGTACAGGTTCTGCATGAGCACAATTAAGTGCTCTGGGATCCCCATTCTTCACAAAGTTATCCATAATTAATTATGATATATTAATAAATGGAAGAAACAAATTACAAGCTTTATCTTCTTTGAAGTGCATAACAAAATGAAGTATCTATAACACATACAGGCTAAAAGAGACCTGGAAAAAATAAAACCAGTGTTTTGAAAAGTAGTGGGATAAGAAGGCAGGAGGCACAGTGTTCTTTTCATGATATAATTTATAAAATAATATATTAAAATTGATCCTTTTCCCCTATGTTGTTGTTGTAATTTGCTGTTGAGTCGGACCCGACTCATAGCAACCCCTCCTTGGGTTTCTGAAGCAGTATCACTATGGAAGTAGATTGCCCCATCTTCCTTCCGAGGAGTGGCTCAAATTAAAATTTTCCTTTTAATTATATATTTCCTAGGGGAAAACATTAGAAAATAAGAATAGAAAAGTGGAAGTAAAAGAAACTTTTAAGTTAATAATATTCGTTTTAACATATTTACAATAAGTTTTCATCTCCTTTAATAAAAAGAAATCAGACTCTGGCCAATTAAACATTCATCTCTCTTCAGATCTCTAGTTCAAATCTCTCCTTAGTGTCAGGGCCCTGCCAAGATAATCCCAAATCCTACTACTTAGTCAACTGACCTACTCAGGAAGACTCAACCATAAATGACACATCCTCAGGGAAATTTCATTAACTTCAGAAATTTTTGTGAACTTTTCCTATCATTTAAAAAGAAAAATAAAATTAATAAAGAATGTCTGCCTTGGGCATTGTGCTGTCTAAATGAGATCC
>NW_006921991.1:617120-617977 GCF_000298275.1 Orycteropus afer afer
AGAAAGGTTGCACAACTTGAAGAATATAATCAATGGAACTGCATTGTATGTGTGGAAACTGTTGAATTGGTATATTTTCTGTTGTGTATATTCACAACAGCAACAACAAAATAAGTTATTAAATAATAAAGAAAGAAAAACAAAATAAACACACATACACAGAACAAGCTTGTAATATAGAATGATGATTTTAGGATAGTCACTATCCCTATGTCCCTCCCCAAAATTCTGTATGACTTATTGTGATGGTTGTGGTTGTGTGTCAACTTGGCCAGACCATAATTCTGAGTGGTTTAAGCAATTGTGATGTGGTTATTCCCATGATGAGATCGGATGCATGTGCTTTGAGCATTTGATCAGTTGAAAGGGAGTTTCCTCAGGAGCATGGCCTGCTTCCTATATATTTTTCCCAGACAAAACTGGGAAAATTCAGGAACCTTCTGTGGATCTGGATCCTGCTGTGCTGCCTACAACTGTCCATGATTGGACAATCCACCATTCTGCCTGGTGATCTTGGATTCATCATCTGCCTAAGTCAACAGCCATTATCTTGCCTGCCCATCTTGAGCTCATCAGCCCCTGCAGCTGCATGAGTTGGGAAAAGCCTCCAGCTTGATGTTTGATCCAGGAACTTGGGACTTTCCAACCTCTATAACCATGTGAGCCATTTTCCTAAAATAAATTCCTCGCTCTCTCTCTCTCTCTCTCTATATATATATATATAGCCCCAGGGTTACAGGTGAGGAGAGACAACTCAGGGATGCCCAAAGTAGCAAGAGGGAAGAGCAGGAGAAAGGGGATTAAAAGCCAGGAAGCCAGAGAGAAGAGCAATCAGCTGAAGGGATTAGGTGAGGAGA
>NW_006921991.1:621510-625865 GCF_000298275.1 Orycteropus afer afer
TTACTAGTTTTGCTTCTCTAGAGAACCTAGCCTAACACACTTAATTTTGGTTTTGGAGACAGGATTTAAACTCCCCACTTGTTAGAATCTTCTTTGTTAAGACACCAAAAAAAGAATGACAGACCCAAAGAGTGCCATAGAGGAAACCCTGAGCCTAAGTACAGACTTGCTTCTCACAGACTTCCATAGAACCCCTGTGGCATGACTCACTCACAAGTGAAATTACTAGAGAGAGCATCACCTGTTTAATTATAAACAGCTGCTATTTCTAAGCTCCACTGTAAGATGAATTCCTTAAGTGTGAATCTTATCCCAAATGGAATGTATTATAGCATTGGTTTTGTACAGCTGTTATCCCAGCTCAGCTTGGGCCATTTGGCATTAGAGGTGAGCTTTGCTTTTCCATAAGATCAAAATATTCACTTTATAATTCACAGGTAATGTTGAAATAGAGCTCTAGATTTGGCTTTAGGGAGTTTATAGGGAAAAGAGTAATAGCTAAAGAAAACAAAATAAGCCTACATAAAGCAGACCAATGGGAGACTTCGGTGTCATTGGGGTTTAGATATCCATAGATGACCTTGTGGAAAGGAAGGAGCAATGTCTTCTTGGAGATAAAGTTCAAGGATCATCTTCAAAAGGCCTTCTGTTGTCATAGTCATCTCTTCAGTGGCAGTGCTCTGCTTTCAAGGAAGCTGAGTGAAGAAATCAACACATCCGTCCAAAATTAGAGCCCAGATTGAAATGTCAATAACAGTTGCTCCTGATGATACTGAAATACAACTCAAATTATATTATTTTAATAATACTTAAAATAGAAGATAGGATTTTAACAGTTTGTAAAGGTTTGACATTGTTGTACATGATTAAGACTTGATAGTCTAGAAAAAAATATTTAAACACCTGATGATAGTTGGTCATTTGAAATAAGAAACTTGTGGCAGTAACTACTACTGGGAATTGCAATGAATGCCTACCCAACAAACATTTCCTCCTTCATCTTTGCTAAAAAAAAAAAAAAAAAAAAAACAGTTGAATCCCTTTAACTACGTGCTGTTAAGAAATATTATCTCCCACAAAGATAATATTCTGGATAATATTCTATATCCTAGACTGGTGAGTAGTGTCTGGGGTCTTAACAGCTTGTGAGTAACCATCTAAGATACAGCTATTGGTCATTGCTCATATGGAGCAAAAGAGAATGAAGGTAATTAAAGGCTCAAAGAAAAAACTAGTCCACAGGACTAATGGCCCATATAAACCATAGCCTTCTCTAACCTGAGACCAGAAGAACCAGATGGTGCCTGGCTGCCACTACTAACCATTCTGACCAGGGACACAATACACAATCCTGGATAGAATGAGAGAAAAATGTAGATCAAAACTCAAATTAAAAAAAAAAAAATGGCCAGACTTATTGGACCACTAGAGACTAGAGGAACCCTCAAGACTATTTATTGCCCTAAAATAATCTTTGAACTTGGATTTGAAGCTATTTCGGTAAGTCACCTTTCAGCCAAATAATATACTGGCTTATAAAAATAAACAAAGCACTCATGAGTAATGTGATCCCTTAAACAATTAACTACATGAGAAACCAAACAGTCAATATTTGCCCAAAAGCAGAGATGAGAAGGCAAAGAGAGGAAGGGAAGCTAGATCAATGGAAACAGAACAAAGAGGACAGAAGTAATGAGAATGCTGACACATCATAAAAATTGTAACCAATGGCAGGGATTGATTTGTATAACAATTGTTAAAGAGGAACCTAATTTTCAATGTAAACTATCACCTGAAACATAATAACATATTATTTTAAAAAACAAAGAAATAAATATTATCCCTAAGTTGGAAATAAAGCAAAATAATGACTATCTGTCTTTCAGTGTCTAACAGGCCTAATCAAAGAGTATCTAATTCTCTAAGGAAATGTACCTTTGTTTGAGTTATAATTTGCTACTTACTCTGTAAAGTTGGATATTGATGTGTAGAGCATTAACAACTTACAAGTGATTTCTGTCTGGTAGATAAGAGGGCGACCCCAAGTTGGAATCAACTTGACAGTGATGGAATTGGTAAGATAACCCCAAAGGACACTAAAGTCAATTGGCATGACATAGTCCACAAAGACACGTTCTACATCCTACTTTGGTGAGTAGTGACTGGGGTCTTCAGAGCTTGTGAGAGGCCATCTAAGGTGCAACTATTGGTCTCTCCTTGTCCAGAGCAAAGAAAAGTGAAGAAAATCAAAGACATAAGGAAATAATTGGTCCAATGGACTATGTGGGGGAAAAAAAAAAAAAGTCCAGACTTACAGGTCTGATAGACTGGAGGAACCCCTGAAACTATGACCCTCAGACACCTTTCAATGTTGGAAGTGAACTCACCCCATGGCTCAACTTTCAGCCAAACTATAAACAAGCCTATAAAGTGAACAGTAACACCAGGAAGATACACATTTCTTGGAACAATCAACCATGAGATCAAAAGTGCAACATTTGCCCAGGGATAAATCTCAGAAGTCAGGAAGGAATAGGGAAGGAGGACAAAGGGAAATGGTAAATATAGGGAGGAAGTGGGAAGAGTCCGTTACAATGTGAGAATTATAATGAATGTCACAGAACAAAATGTGTATGAATTATTGGATGAAAACAATATTGCTCTGTAAACTGTCACCCAAATCACAATTTAAAAAATAAAAAAAAAAGATAACCCCTTAAAGTTACAGTTTATAGCCTTGCAGGACAAGAATCAGTTTTGTATCTAATTGAGCAACTACATTTCAGCATTCTTTCTTTCCTTGATCCTATGCACCACTCTCTTCTAATCAACTTTGAACCAGTTTAACCATTTTGATGGGTCTCTCATTAATTGCCTTTGATATATGCTAACTGTATATGTTAATACCATGGCTTGGGTCAGGAACACCTTAGTCTTCAAAGTGACATCTTTGCTCTTTAAGACTTTAAAGTCTTAAAGAGGTCTTTTGCAGCAGATTTTCCCAGTGCAACGTGTCGTCTGATTTCTTGACTCCTGGTTCCATGAGTATTGATTGTGGAGCCAAGTAAAATGAAATCCCTGACAACTTCAATCATTTTTCCATTTATTGTGATGTTGCTTATTGGTCCATGAGTAAGGGTGTTTGTTTTCTTTGATTTCATCAGTAAGTGCTTTGAGTCTTCTTCACTTTCAGCAAGCAATGTTGTATCATCTGCATATTGCAGGTTGTCAATGATTCTTCCTCCAATCCTGATGCTATGTTCTTCGCATAGTCCATCTTCTTGGATTATTTGTTCATAATGCAGATTGAATAAGTATAGTGAAAGAATACAACCCCGAGGCACATCTTTCCTGATTTAAAACCATTCCTGATTTAAACCCTTGTTCTGTTCCGTCAACTCCCTCTTGGTCTATGTACAGGCTCCTCATGAGCACAATTAAGTGTTCTGGAATTCCTATTCTCTGCAATGTTATCCATAATTTATGATCCACACAGTCAAATACCTTTGCATAGTCAAGAAACAAGTAAACATCTGGTCAAAGAAGACCACGGAATTGTTGCACTTGAATGGTGATATTGGTGAGGAATACGGAAAATACCATGGACTGCCGGAAGAACAAACCAATCTGTCTTCAAAAAAGTACAGCTGGAATGCTCTTTAGAAGTGAGGATGGCCAAACTTCATCTCACATACTTTGGTCATGTTGTCAGAGGGACCAGTCCCTGAAGAACGATATTATGCTTGGTAAATAGAGGGTCAGTGAAAAAGGGGAAGGCCCTCAACAAGGTGGATTGACACAGTGGCTAGGACAATGGGCTCAAGCATAGAAAATGTTATAAGGATGGCTCAAGACTGGGCAGTATTTCATTCTGTTGTACATAGGGTCCCTATGAGTCAGAACCAACTCGATGACACCTAACAACAACAACAAACTCTACTTATACATGAGTCATATTGTTAACAATTTGAAATTTAGAGTGTGATAATGTCCAGTCCTGGAGAGTTGATTGTAGGTAATCTCAGGCAACTGTAGCATTCTTATGCCCTTTGCCAGTAATTGTTCTAAGGGTAAGCATATGGACCTGTTGTAATTAATGAAACATAAGGAGAAATTTGTTGGGGCCTTCTTTGAGAGAAAGAGTGGTGATGAACAGAAAGCCTCTTTTTCTACTGCCTTCATTGTTTCTTGCTTAGGGTAGTGTCATACAAAACTGAATTACTTGTTTTTAACATTATAGAAACCTAAGGCACTTGACTACTAACCAGAAGGCTGGCGGTTCAAACCCACCAGCCACTCCTTGGGAGGAAGGTTGGGCAATCTACTTCCGTAGTGATACTGCCTCAGAAACCCAA
>NW_006921991.1:628079-629277 GCF_000298275.1 Orycteropus afer afer
CAATATCCATCTGACATCAGCTATGATATCCCTTGTTCCATGTCCTCTTCTGAATCCAGCTTGCACCTCTGGAAGTTCTCTGCCAATATACTGCTGCAACCATTACTGAATTATCTTCAGTAAGATCTTTCTTGTGTGCAATACTAATGATATTGTTCTATAATTTCCACATTCTGTGGGATCACCTTTCTTTGGAATGGGTACAAATATGGATCTCTTCCAGTCAATTGGCCAGGTAGCTGTCTTCCAAATCTCTTGGCATAACCAAGTGAGTGCCTCCAATGGGGCATCTGTTTGTTGAAATATCTCAGTGGGTATTCCATAAATTCCCGGAGCCTTGTTCTTCGCCAATTCCTTCAGTGCAGCTTTAACTTCCTCCTTCAGTACCATTGGTTTTATACCATATGCCACCTCCTGGAATGGATGAAGATTGACCTGGTCTTTTTGGTACAGTGACTCTGTGTATTCCTTCCATTTTCTTTTGATGTTTCCTGCATCATTCAATATTTAGGTTTTTTACCACACTGTTAATCCTCAAGGGGCCAGGAATTTCTCTGCTTTATTCATTGCCTCCATAACACCTAGAATGGCTCTTGTCACATAGTAGGTGCTCAACAAGTGTTTGTTGAGTGAAAAATTAATGGGTCCATCCAACAATCTAGGTTGATTCAAACAATGCCCAAAAGGAACTCTTCCTCATTTAAAGTGTTCAAGAAGATGCCAAGATCAGTGAGACTGAGTCTCAAAGGTGTTAACTATATAGGAAACCAATGTTTTCTGGGTAGTCAATTGTTCTACATTGTAAATGAGCATTGGGTGTCAACCAAGAGCACTTCCACTACCATTTTATGAATTGGAGCTAAGACACCCACCCCATTTCCTCTGCTGTCCCAATCTATGCTATTTCCTGCTGAACTCTGTGTAGCAATATTCTAGGACCCAGAAACATTTGGGCTTGGGGCAAACTTCCATTTCAACTCCCTTTGACTTTTAAGATCTTGATTCACTCTCCCCCACCCACCATTATCTACTTTCCCACCTCCCCTCTACCCGTCCCCACCCCTACCCTGCCCCAGTCTTCAGCTCTGGCTCCTGGTCTGGCCAGGCCTTTTTAGTATTTCCTCCCTCCACTTCAAGTGATATCATCCCACCCAGGCCCTCCTCATAGCTTCCTGATACCTGATCCCACCTGCACCAT
>NW_006921991.1:629377-636496 GCF_000298275.1 Orycteropus afer afer
ACACTTGGTCAATAACAGCTCTACAATTCTTTTGGACTGATACGGGGACCTTATAGGCCCTCATTTACATTACTGCTGCTTGTTTCAACAAAAATGTCTTCCCTGAGCATTTTATGAACATTGACATCCCATTACTTACTTTAGTTAGTTCAGAGTTTGCAGATGTAAATTATATTGTACTCACTGTAATAAACTTAATTACAGAATCTTCTGATGACTGTGATTTACTTCTCAAGGGTGACAGAATTCTTTGAATTTCCCAGCAATGGACCCACATTCTGATTAAACAATGAATATACTCTATATTTTTTAACATTGTGAACCTGAAAGTATCTTTACAAAAGTATCAAATAATTTTGATTAATGCTTAACTGAGAATTATATACAGCAGTAGGAAGGGTCTTTGAGAGATCATGCAATCTTATTCTTGTTTTACTGAGAAAACTGAAGTCCAGGGAAATTTTAACAGTGACCATTAAAAAATACAAGGGCTTTCACATTCTTTAAACCAAGAGAAAAAGAGAGTAGTTTTAAAAGATATTATTCCTCTGTCACAGACTACATTCCAAGCCTCCAATGACCTCTTCCAAAAAGGTCAGGTTTGGAGGGTAGGTTGCAGAAGGAGTTGTATAATAATAAGAACTGTAGTGGATGCTGTTGTTGCCCCACCTGTATCATCTGACAAAGGTTACTTAGTGTGAACACCTGTAACTCTCTGGTCACATGTGCTTTCTCAGTCACATGGATGGTAATCTGGAAGTGCCAGAAAATTAATGTCCCAGGAATCAACCTTCAAGCAATGAAATATAGAGAAGTAGTACATAAATATGTCTACTTTCTAGGGTGATCAACTTACCCTGTTTGCCCAGGACTCTTCTGGTTTTACCATGGGAATTCCTAAATCAGGACAATCGGTCAACCTAGTTGGGATAACTGAGGCATGTTCTGCATTGTGTCTAAGAGTGTGGTTAAGCTTCAGTTGCCTACAATGATAACTGCCTAGATAATGTACTCTGTATTGTTTTCTTCCCTTACTTGTGCTTACTTCCAAACTAATAATAAAAAAGTCCATTTGTTCCAGAATGTGCAGCTACAAGGTGGTGGTGCTCCTATCAGTCTGGGTCCCTGAGTGACTGAGTAAAGTAGAGTACCCTACTGGCCCATATTGGAACATGCAGCATGAATAAGAAATACATTTTTATTGTGTTAAGCCACTGAGATTTGGGTGATGCTTGTTACTGCAGCATAACCTAGTCTATACTGACTAATAATAATTTTAACAGTAATTTTTCTAATTAGAAATAAAGATAACTACAACTTTATCCCTCTGAGTTTTATACTCTCTAAATATTAATCCTGCCACACATACTAGGTTGAACCATATGAAACTAGTATATTAGTAGGCCAAAAACAGTTGAACATCGGAAACTTCATATAGTTCAACCATAGTTAAACCATATAGTTCAACCACAGTTGACCTGTATTCGTAGTTGAATTATATACTTTAACCATTTTCTTAGGAGTGGACTTGCAGAGTCCCAGGTATATAATTTCACTAAGATTTAGTATTTAAATTTGTTTTGTTTGATGATAAACTAGGGCATGGTTTCCATTACTAAAGCAAAAACAGAAACTGAGTTCTTCCATTTTGTTTTCAGACAGCTTGGAAAATGTTAGAATTGGCTTCTCTTCAGCAATTGACATTACACTTATGTTGTGTAGGCAGAATAAAAGTAGATTTAGGAAAAGGAGGCAGAGAAAAGGATTTTTTTCTCTCATAAAATCCTGGTTAGAATAACCATCCAGTGATAGCTCTAGACAATATAATAAATTGGGTGAAGATTTTTCTTTGGGGTATTCTTATGTCTCCTATCAGCTTCTCTTTCCCTTCCTTCCTCCTTTTCTCACCTCATCTCTCCCCAAGGACTTGGAGTCAAGCCATGAATCTCATTTCTGGGAATCTCAGCTAAGATTTACACCAATCACTAAGAAAGGAATGAGTTGGCCACTATTGTAGATATTAGCACTCCAACATAACTTCACAGAAGACCAAAAGTCCCACAAGGCTCAAAGTCATAGATAATAATAGCAATAATACTATTTCAACAAACATTTATTGTGCATTTAATATATGGAGATACTATGGTGAGAAAGACAGAATTTTTGTCTTCCATTGGGGAGACCCAGGTTTGATTCCTGGCCAACACGCCTTATCACACAGCCACCACCCTTCTGTCAGTGGATCCTTGTATGTTTCTGTGACACTGAACGGGTTTCAGCAGAGCTTCCAAAATAAGATGGACTAGAAAGAAAGGCATGGCAATGCACTTCTAAAAATTATCCAATTAAAACCAATGGATCACAATGGTCCGATTGCATCTGACCATAGGGATGGCATGGGACCAGGAAGTGTTTCCTTCCATTATTCATGGAGTCACCATGGGTCAGGTGCTGACTTGATGGCAGCCATCAGCAACAACTACAAGGGACTAGAGAACAATGGATGGGAAGTCAAAGCCATTTGCTAAACAGGGGCCAAGGAAGGTCTCCATGCAGAGAAGCCATTTGAGTGAGGACTTTAATAAAATGTCAGAGTGTCATATATCATGTGAACTAAAGAACACTCCAGAAAGAAAGAACAATATGAAAAGTCCCTGAGGCGAAACATGCCTGCAAAATTGAAGAGCAATAAGAAAAGTGTGGCCAGACAGAAATGAGGATGGAAGACAGCAGTAAAACACAAGAGCAGAGAAGCAGACAGAGGCCAGAGGGCCATGTAGGCCATGATGAGGACTTGGCTTTTGTTCAACGTGTAATGAGAAGCCAACATAAGGTTTTGTATAAGGGGTGACGTGACCAGGTTTATGTTTTAAAGGAATTATTCAGGCTGCTTTGTGGTGAATAGACTCCAAGCAAGAGTGCAAGGAAGAAAGCCAGTCGGGGGGCCATTGCAGCAGGTCAGGACAAAAATGATGGTAGTTGAGACTAGAAAGGTAGACACTGTCTGATTTGAGATAAAAACAGAGTTGACATTTATTGAGTACTCACTGGCAATGGGTCATAAAAATATAATCCTCATAAGCATTCTGTATGGAGGAATAATTATTAACTCCAATATATCAAGGAAGAAACTGATACTTAAAGAAAATGGCATACCCAAGATCACATATGCAATAGATAACAGACCCTGAGCTCACAAAAATTCATCTAACTCAAGATCCAGAACTACATTGCCTCCCAAGAACCAATATGGGCCGCAATGACTGGTGTTGTGTTAATATTTGAGGCAAATTCAGCACATTCAGCGTTAGAGACGTGTATCATCATACATTAATCATGGGCGTGGGGGAAGTGGAGAGGGTTAGTGTTACAGTTAGGATTAGACAATATTATTTTTGGAACAAACTATTTAATAGAGCACCCAGAGTGAGAACATATTGGATTCACACACAATAGGGTTTTTCAAGGCCTTTAGAAACCAAGAAATGCATTAAAACATAAATATCTTTTAGATCGTGCTCTTGTCCTTTCAGCCAGAGAGCAGGTTTGTACAGTTTGAGTCATTGTGTCTGATTCTGAAAAAATTAATCTGTGAACCATCTAAGTTGTTTTGAGAAAAGGAGAAGGTGGGACATGTTGAAACACACTTCCTTGATGGGTTGGCCTTAGAAGCCTGAGTAGAAATTGATTTTGGGAGAACGAGCAGCTGACAGGGCTGTTTCCCACCAAGTGAGAGTTTAATAAACAAAATCACAATTGGCCCCAGCTTGGCTTCTGTGTTTTTGAGAATGACATCCAAGATGGCATAATCACTGAGGAGAAAATCACAGCCTGGTTTGCAGTTGGAAATTGCTAGCTTGGTGGCAGCTGTTGTTCACTCATGGTTGAGCTGCTCTGTCATTAGATTTCAGAATAGGGTAACACAAAGGGAGAGGATGATGCCATTGGCTTTCTAGGTTATTGAGCAAATAAGAGTTCAGGGAAATCTTACTTAGAGTCAACTAAGTACTTATTACATGTGGTCAGCACTATGTTAAATGCCATATAAACCATAAGGGGGAGAAAGCATAACATTGTCTCTTCCTTCAAGAGGTTTATAATATTGCTGACATTCAAGAGGAATTATAAATACAAAAGTGTGCCAATTATCAATATATTGCCTCTCTGTTCCAAATCCACCCTTCTTTGCCCTGCTTTGTGATCCTGGCGCTGGACCATGTAAACATTTCCCTTTTGCCAGATGGTTCAGTGTTAGGCTTTATCAATAGAAGGTGCCAGAAGTACATGGAAGGGGAAAGGGGCTCCTCTTCCTAATGTGCTCCCACCCCTGCTTGCTTCTGCGATGCACAAGGGCCAGGGCCCAGCAACATACAGAACACCCAGAGGCATTACCGCTCAGTGAGTTTCAGCAGCACCCCCAGAGGTGACTTCCCAGAAAGTTCCACTAACAATTCAGAGGGCTACTTCCCAGACTGTTTTAGTGGCATCCTGTGGGCCTTTTCCTTCGTAGATCCTAAGGGTGGAGAGTTCCCAGTGTGTTTAAGGAACAAAGACAGCAGCACAGCTGGTGCAGGGTGAATCAGGGAGAGCACCAAGAGATACAGTCAGAAAGATAGGGGACCAGATGATTGGGGGCCAAAGACTGAGTGGGGCATTGAGCAGAGGAATACCATGACCTGTCTTACACATTAAGAACTGGCTATACAGAGGCAAAGGATCAGCCAGTGACAATTGCTTAGAAGGTTGTGTGGAGAACACTAGGACTGAACTCAATCTCAACAGGAAAGAATACCGCTGTCTACTTACCGTGGGGAAGAAAGGTTGGGCAATCTACTTCCATAGTGATACTGCCTCAGAAACCCAAGGAGGGGTTGCTATGAGTCAGATCTAACTCCACGGCAGTGAGTTTGGAGTTTTTTCAGACTCACTGTGGGCATGGGAGGAATGAAAACAGAACTGGGGTCTCCTGTGCCCAGTTTTTTCCACCCCTGTAATGCCTGTGGGGTCCCTGAGATGTCAGACTAAGAAAGCATGTTTCATGTATTTTATGGAGGATTGTAAAGTTTCTGCACACAGGAGAGAGTTTAATATGTGTCTAAAAATTGGCCTTTCATTGAGGACACACTAAGAAAAACTATCTTACTGAGCTGAAATTCAAATGTGTGCTTCTCTTATATTCTTGATACCTCTTGTGATGTATCTGGTAGAAGCTGAAATGTCTAACACGTGCGGGACTTGTGAAAATGACTTTTTGGTGGTTGCAATTTTATTTTAATTGCAAACACCTGATAGTTCAGATGGTTCCCTTTCCTCAATCAACCTGAAGCTATTTAAATCTACTGAAGTGACAGTTGTGGTTAAGAAAGGCTTTTCTAGTTGTTTCAAGCTGGTCACAAGATGTGGGCCCCTTACAAGGGTTGCTAAGGACGTGATGTCTCCTCTACAACTTTGAAAACCTGGTGTTTTAGTTTCTTAGTGCTGCTATAACAGAAATACCATAAGTGGGTGGCTCTAATGAACAGAAATGCATTTCCTCACAGTTCTGGAGGCTAGAAGACTGAATTCAGGGCAGTGGCTCTAGGGGAAGGCTTACTGTCTCTGTTGCCTCTAGGGGAAGGTCCTTGTCTCTTTTCAGCTTCTGGTCCCCAGTTCCTTGGAGATCTCACGTGGCATGGCATCTGTCTTCCCTGTCTGTGCTTGCTTCTGTGTCTAATCTGCTTTTACAGCTCAAAAGGAATTGATTTAAGACACACTCTATCTGATACGGCCTCATTCACATAACAAAGAAAAATCTATGGATAAGGATTAAAATGATCAGTGAGGAATTCTCCATGGAAAGGATGCTCCTGTTCTGGACAGGACTGTGGGCTACCTTGGTTGTCTTCAAACCTTCAATCAAAATCTCTTATACACAATTTCCTTATGTTTATATGGGCCTAGGTTTAACCATTGGCATATGTCTTAGGCTGGATTCTCTAGAGAAGAAAAAACAGTGAAGCTTGTATATACAGATAGAGGAAAAAAAACTTATCCCAAGGAAATGGTTCACGTAGCTGTAGGGGCTGACAAATCCTAAGTCTGTGGATCAAACAGCAAGCTGGAGGTGTCTCCTGACTCACACAGCTGCAGAGGCTGACAAACTCAAGATTGGCAGGCAGTATAGCAGGCTTCAACTTTCTGAGGCTGATGAATCCAAGACTGGCAAGTAAAATGGCAGATTGTTGGCTCACAGCTATAAGGCAACAATCCCAAGATTGGCAGGCAACACAGCAGGCTACAGGTTCAAGTCCAGGAACTGGAGATGATGACAGGCCAAATTTAGGATCCAATGAACACAAAGCAAGAGACCTTTCACAAAGCTTTTCCATATATACTGGAAGCAGTTACCCTGAAGGTAACTCCCTCTCAACTGATTGGTTTCTCATAGTAGATTTCATCATGGAGTCACCTCCATGATCATATCCAATCCATATATCATATCCAATTGCATCATGGGGAATAACTGCATCATAACTGCTAAGCCATTTAGAATCGTAGCCCAGCCAAATTGACACACAACCTTAACTACCACAGCATACTTGTGTGTCTTTTAGCCACTGTGGCATTTTGATGATTCTCAACAGATTTTTTTCTTTGCTTTATAAAACTCTGAAGTGAAGAAACCCTTCAGCTGTGGTATAGTAAACATATACCACACTGTTGGGAGCTCTGGTGGCATGGTGCCTAAGGCATTTGACTGCTAACCAGAAGGCTGGCGGCTCAAACCCACCAGCCACTCCTCAGAAGGAAGATCGGGCAATATACTTCTGTAGCGATGCTGCCTCAGAAACCCAAGGAGGGGTCGCTGTGAGTCAGATCTGACTTGATGGCAGTGAGTTTGGTTTTTGGGTGTTTTTTTTGGTTTGTTTGTTATTGTTCTTAGGTGCCATAGAGTTGTCTCCAACTCATAGCAACCACATGCACAGCAGAACTAAACACCACCTGATCCCAAGCCAGCACTATGATCCTTGCTATACTTGAGCCCATTGTCGCAGCCACTGTGTCAATCCATCTCTTTGAAGGCCTTCCCCTCTTTCGTCAACCCTTCACCTTACCAAGCATGACATCCTTCTCCAGGGA
>NW_006921991.1:638667-643868 GCF_000298275.1 Orycteropus afer afer
ACATCAAAAAAACCACCAAACTCACTACCATCGAGTCTGACTCATAGCGACCCCTCCTTGGGTTTCCGAGGTGGTATCTCTATGGAAGTAGATTGCCCAGTCTTCCTTCTAAGGAGTGGTTGGTGGGTTTTAACTGCCAGCCTCCTGGTTAGCAGTCAAATGCCTTAGGTACTACACCATCACCACATCACCAGCACTCAGCTCAAGAAACAGAACATTACCAGCATCTCAAAGCTGCCATCTTGCTATTTCCAGTCATGACCTCCACCAAAGGTGACCATTGTCCTCACTGCCTTCCTCCCCCTACCCCCGCTGGGGTTCCCTTTAATCTCCTATTGATTAACATGTTTGGACAAGAGAATTTATTTGACTCAATTTTCTCTCTTCTCTGAAACTTCCACCTTAGAGATCTTGATTGAAAAGGGGGTGTTCTCATCTCTTGCATCCTGTGAAAAAGCCTCAAGCACAGAGAGAAATGACCACTGTTTCTTATTTAAAAATCCCACCAATGAGACCTTCAAATGACAGTTCCGTCTGTGACGGTGACTAATGGACAAACTGGACACCAAACTGATAGTGAAGAGGTGATTAAAATCTGAAGTATAATTCACATACCACATCTTTGGCATCTTCTGCCCAGATTTCTTATTTCAAAAAGGTTTCAATAAACTCTACCCACATCACAATCTAATCTAAAGACGAGCAGGCATCTTACTTACAACCACTCGACAGCAACCAGGATCATTTCTCTCTAAACTAGGTTTCATGCTTGCTCTGAGAGAGTGAGAGGTAGCATCTCTATTTCCCCACCCATAGAGTGAGAGGTAGTATCCCTATTTCCCCACCCATACCACTCATAAAGGAGCTCTGGTAGCGTAGAGCCTAAGGCACTTGACTGATAACCAGAAGGCTAGAAGTTCAATCCCACCAGCCTCTCCTCGTAAGGAAGGTTGGGCAATCTATTTCCATAGTGATATCGCCTTGGAAACCCAAGGAGGGGTCATTATGAGTCGAGTCCAACTCGATGGCACACAACAAAAACAACAACAACCACCCATAAAGGTCTGAGTTTGCATATTGAAAGATAAATGATATATATCTAGGGATTTCTGAGATCACCTTTTGCTACCAGGATTTAGAGCTTCTGAGAAGTTTTGTGCCACCAAGAGTTAATTAAATACAATGCATCCTGGGGCTCAAGAGCTGGAAGCCTAATGACATACAATGTTTCATGAGAGACTGCTTAAATTGAAACGGTGGCAGAATTATCTAGAAGCTCCTGATGAACCGTCCAGCTTGATATGTTCCTCATTTCATTTTTTGCAGTGCACATTTCTGCATTCATGGGGCCCAGACTCTCTTCAGTTCACTTCAGGAAGGCAATTTGCGATGAGATTTATTTCGATGGTGTTTTAGATGTTGTTGTGTCTAATAATGATAATGACAGTAGACGGAAGCTGGCACAATAGAAATGTGTGAGCTGCTGGGGAAAGAGGACCCAAATTTCATAAGAGAATGCTCATTATCCTTCACCAGCAGCAGATAAAGTTGAAATTTATTGTTACTCATGGCTTGTATCCCAAAACACCTGACTATTTCCAAGGCGCACAGATTATAGTACTTTGGAAATTGCCCAGTATGGAAGGGCATGAGGATGTTTTTTGTTGTCTGGTTAGAAAGCCAGAGTCTTAAGTCTACATCGTGTTTTACAGTTGCATCAAGCTCTCTGGGATCTACTGTAATTTTGGTAGGCAGCATGAGTAAAAGGCAAGGAGGGTTAGCAGAAGCTTGAGGGGACAGAATGACAGTGATGATATATTTGGCAAGGAATTATGAAGATGCAGCTCATCTAGTTTTGCATCATTTGCACACCGTTATCCCTTGTCCCCATTGCAAGAGAATAAAATAGTTACACTCTCCTCCTCCCCTGGTGTGGGTACAGGAGAAAAAGTTGTTATTGTGTGCCATTGAGGTGATTCCAACTCACGGTGACCCCATAGGACAGAGTAGAACTGCCCCACAGGGTTCCTAGACTGTAATCTTTATACCAGGTCTTCTTTCCCATGGAACTGCTGCTGGGTTCAAACTACCAACCTTCTGGTTAGCAGCTGAGCGTTTCATCACTGCATTACCATGGCTCTTTAGGATAAAAAGTAAAGGCCATGAAAACCAAAGACAGACACCTGGTGATTGCTCAAATGCCACTGAGAGAGTGTAAGAGCAGTCATCCCACTTTTGCTGCTCACGTTTGATTTGGGTTTCTGCTAGAAACACAGCTTTAAGTCTCCTGATCTACAAGTCTAATTTTTTTTTAATAAGGAAGTGCATTTAACTGAGTGTGTCCTTCTCTTCTAATGCTATTCAATTGTACTGCAATTTCCTTTATGCTCTCAGCCTATGACAGTCAGCTCAATGTGTAGAAGATTACAGTTACCATATCTAGATTTATGCAAAGAAATCTACCCTACAGAGATCTGAAACATAGAATGCCATAGCTTCCCCTGTTTGCAAATGACAAAGATTGCAGACCACACATTGTTACCTTTTCAACGCATTGATACTCTTCATTCCTAACATTTCAATTGCAAATATAACACAAATCATTAACCATAACATCAGTTTAATGAAAAGATCATATCTTATAAAATCAGATCATTTGAGAATCTATAAATAAACTCAATGGTATGTAAATTACTTAATGGAAAGGGGAAATAGCTTTCTCATTGATTAAAAATGCTTTCCCTGTCACCTTTAGCCTATTAATAGGCCCATTCCTGAATTAAAAGCTGAGCTGCACATAACGTATGCCAGGGACAGAGAGAACATTCCAATGCTTCTCAAATTTTAATGTGCATATGAATCACCTGGAGATCTTGTTAAAATGCAGGTTCTGTGGGAGCAAGACTGGAGTAGGGCCTGAAACTGCTTTATTAACAAGCCCCCAGGGGGGCAATACTGGTCTGTATACCCCACTTTGAGAAGGCAGGACATAGAGAGCCCTCCATCTTCAAGGGGGCTTCATTTCAGAACCAAGATTTCCCCTGAAATTCACTCAACCTTTTGACTCACATATCATTTTTTGGCTACTGTTTTGTGGTTCCCTTTTATGATTTATGAATTGTGTACAATTCTGAGTTGTGTCTCCTACTTATAGTGATAATAAGTAGACTTCATAACAATAAATATACAGCTTTATCACTATTCTTAATTATTGCATGTTGTTATTGTTATGTGCCATCGAGTTGGACCCAACTCATAGTGACCCCTCCTTGGGTTTCTGAGGCAGTATCACTATGGAAGTAGGTTGCCCAAACTTCCTTCCAAGAAGTGACTGGTGGGTTTGAACTGCCAGCCTTCAGGTTAGCAGTCAAATGCCTTAGGCACTATGCTACCAGAAACCAAAAACCAAACCCACTGCCATGGAGTCAGATCTGACTCATAGCAACCCCTCCTTGGGTTTCCGAGGCAGTATCACTATGGAAGTAGATTGCCCAACCTTCCCAGAGCTCCCAATTATTGCATAGAATTCCATTTTAGGCACACATTCATTTATTCAGGCCACCTTCTACTGTCAGACATTTAGATTATTTCTTCTTTTTCTTTTGCATAAACAAATGTCTTAGGGTTCTCTATATATGGACAGAGAGAGAGAGAATGGTTTATTTCAGGGATAAAACATAACATCAGTTTAATGTGATTGTAGAGGCTGACACGTCCCAAATCTGTAGGTCAGGCAACAGTCTGGGGACTTCTGTAGGCTGGCATCCCAAATTCCACAGGTCAGGTGAGGAGAAGTGTGAAGAGTAAGGATGTTCTGGCAAAATGTGTACTTATAACCTTGAGGGAGAACACACCCTAGGAAACTCTCTTTTTGCTCTTAAGATCTTCAACTGATTGATTGAGGTCCACTCACATTATGGAAGGTAATGGGCTTTACTTGAGGCCAACTGATTTAATCACATGTAACTACTTCCTAAAAGCATCTAGACTAGTATTTGAGCAAACAACTGGGCACTCTAGCCTTGCCCAACTGGCCTGTAAAATTACCCATCACACTTGTATATTGCCTTAAGATAAATTATTAGAAGTGGAATTTTTGAACTGAATAATATACACACTGATATATATTGCTAAATTTCTCAGCAGAATAATTGTACCAATAATAACCAGCAATATATGAAAAAGTGCCTACTTTGCCACATCTCATCCAAGACTGTATGTCTGCAATCTTTTAATCCTTTTTAATCCTTCTAAAGGAGTCTTGGTGATGCTCAGCTGCTAACCAAAAGGTTGGCCCTTTGAACCCACCCAGTAACTCCATGTAAGAAAGACCTAGCAATCTGATCCCTAGAAAACCCTATGGGGCTGTTTTACTCTGCCACATGGACTTGCTATGAGTCAAAATCAACTCAAAGACACCTAATAATAACACTCTAAGAAAAGAGAACTGATTAATTTACATTTGTTTCACATTTCAATGTTTTGTATGTTTCTTCGTTATGTAAGTTTACTATGCACAACCTTAATCCATTTTTTATTAGCTTTTCTTTTTCTTACTGATTTATAATAGCTCTTTAACTGCTAAGGATATTAATCTTTTCTCTGTCATGGATGTTACAAATATATGTTTATAGTTTCAGAGATATGTTTATGGTGCTTTTGCTAGATAGGACCTCTAGACATCTGTATGGTCAAATACTTCAGTCTTTTTCCATCTGCTTTCTGCCATCAAGGTGATGCTTAAACTGTATTCCTAATGCAAGAAACGTACCTATAGTTTCTTCAACAATTTTTTTTTATTTCAAATGTTCAAATATTTAATCCATTTGGATTTAAATAGAGCTTCAAATATTTTTTTCCACATCATTAGCAAAGTGTCTCAGCATCATTTGTTAAATTATTTATTCTTTCAACATTAATTTGAGGTATCACTTTTATCATATATTCAATTCCTATATGTATACACAGGAATCTGTTTCTCAATGCCTTCTATTCCCTATAGGCTATCTGATCCCTGCTGCTACACCAGTTGCCATTAGGTTGATTATGACTCATGGTGACCCCATGTGTGTCAGAGTAGAACCGAGCTCCATAGGGTTTTCTTTTCTTTTTTTAAATTGTGATTTGGGCAAAGATTTACAGAGCAAATTCACTTTCCATACAGCAGTTCACATATACTTTGTCTCATGTCATTGACCACA